>NC_048414.1:7658186-7660686 GCF_013103735.1 Etheostoma cragini | reverse complement strand
CTCATTCAGCAATAACAGTTAAACACATTGGTGCTTATAGTCTTTCTGTTTCAGAATGATTAAAATAATGAATTTAATAACAAAAACTCTTTAACACAGTGGCTGCAATATCTGTGACTGTTACAGAAGCACGGGGTAACTCTCCTTACCTGGAAGAGGACTATAAATCAATGTGACATCACTCTGGCTATTAATTATGCCTTGAAAGAATGATTGAATGAAAGGGAAATTCACTCTCCGCAGCAATGTCACCAGCATACGGTTTGATGTAGTTTGACAGCACAATGAATACCAGCACAGAGAGCCCACAGAAAATTAAACGCTGAATAAAAGTGGTCTTGCCTGGGAGGTAGAAATGTGGAGTCTTTAATCCAAACATAGTCCTGTATCACTCCTCCAGTGACTCAGAGAAGAAGAGTCTGGGTTACAGGAGACAGGGAGGGGGATTGGGCTGTGGTCCGCCGGGTTAAGGAGCTCGTTGTTGGTGTAAGTCATCAGACGGCACCCTGCATCGGCTCTCTCTGGGCCCTGCGGGTACGAGGAGGGAGCAGGGGATAGGTCAGCCTCTGTCTAACTCCCTCCCCTTCTCTTCACCCTCTGAAGTGAACCCGTGTAGAGCAAAGAGGTGGAGGGATCAGAGGAAAACAGAGAGGAAGAAGACACTCAGGAAAGTGATGGAAGGAGAGAAAATGAGGAGAAAAAAAAGCTCCACAAGCTAAGGATGGGTGACAGTGTGCTCATGCCATCTTTTACTGAGGAGCTTGTGGAGAGGGAAAGCCTCTGAGAGAGTTGGGAGGGTGACAGGAAGGATATGAAGAAGGGGGAGGGAGTTAGAAAAAGTGAGAGAGTCTTCAGCCTGCGTCCTCTCCTTTTTTAGTCCTTCGCTTTGTAATCCCTTCCTTGTTATTCATTCAGCGGCCTCTTGCTCGTTTGCTGTATAATGATCTGTTTTCTGTGCTGTCTCTATTCTTGCTTTATCCTCCCTCCTTTGCCTTAGTCCCACCACTGACTGCTCAGCTCAGTGTGCACAGAGGAGGAGGAGGACGAGGAGGGGGAGGAGGGAGAGAGAAGAGTGAGGAATGGAGGAAGAAAGGAAAAAAGAGGGGAGGAGAATCATAAGACGGATGAGTGAGGGAGAGATGAATGAGTTTATGTGAGTGTGTCGTGCACACGTGTCTGTGTGAGTGTGCGTTTGTGTGAAATATACGGCGAGAGGAGGAGGGATGATTTAGATGGCATGTGTGTGTGTGTGTGTTTGTGTGTGAGAGAGTAAAAAGAGATAGAGAGAAAGAGAAAGAGGGAGGAAGAGAGGCAAGAGGGTGTTGATGCAGTTCTCATTATCAGTAGATTGGACTGCTGCCTGAGTGACAGCTGATTCATCATGGGAGAGAGAGGAAGGGAGAGTGTAGGGGAGAAAAAAGTGTCTGTGTGTGTGTGTGTGTGTGTGTGAGTGTGTGTGTGTGTGTGTGTGTGTGTGTGTGTGTGTGTGTGTGTGTGTGTGTGTGTGTGTGTGGAACGAGGAGGAAAGGGGGGTTAAAACATGCCCTTAAGCATCTGCTTCATTCAGCTCTTCTCCTCTCTTTTTCATTCTCTCTTCTTTCTCAGCCTCCGGTTCTGAAAATCAACAGTCTGCTGCTTTGGTTTGCAGACTCGCTGGTGAATACCGTGATGTGACCAGCATAACTGTATCATCCACACACACACATAGCCCCAAAACCGGTCACACGCTCCCATTGATTAGACAGGCCTCAAACGTCTGACACATCACATTAGCTGGTCTTTCCATCAATTTCTGTCCACTCTTGGCAAGCTAACATCACATCTACTGTCACTGAGATCCAATTCTATCAAAGACACGTTAGTGCTGAAGCCAGAAACCACTGCCCACACACACTCACATGCACCCAGCATCAAAACCAAACAGCTTCACAGGGAAATGATATGCCATTAGGAGCAATTATTTGAGGTGGTTCTGTGGTGTTCAGCTCGTTAGGTTGTATAAAGTCAACAGAGCCGTTTTGGAAATTTTTTTTGCTGCTCAAGGTTTCTGTCTCTGTCAGTGGCAGCCTGGAGGAACCTTGCCTGCTCTATCACTGTCTCCATCTCCACACAGTGGCCCTCATTTCTCTCTGTCACTTCCTCTCACACACATTTGGTGCATGCAGCCACATAGCCACACAGTGTCTGTTACATTGCATGTGCACACATGTGGACACAGAAATGCTTTTCAAATTGAGATCCTTTTTTTCTGTCATTCATTTCATCTCTATTTCTGCTCGCCTTATTTTTTTATCTACCTTCTTTACATTTCTTTTCTTTTCTTTACTGCTCTCCCTCTTCTCTCCAAGTTGTGTGGAGGAAGGTTGCTCATGATAAGATTGATCGTGAGGGTCTCAAAGAGCTATCTATAACTCTGTCTGTCATCGCTGAATCAATGAAGAGAGACTGCTGCAGGACAGACTGTATATAATACACACACACACACACACACACACACACA
>NC_048414.1:7628186-7653186 GCF_013103735.1 Etheostoma cragini | reverse complement strand
CCTCCACAGGCCTTCACCCCACATGCTCATCTCAATTAATCACCCAACAAAACAGATGTCAGGAACAAAGGAACGATCTCCAAGCCTGTGGGGTAAAGGGGGGAGGAGGATGAAGAGAGGGGTGATGGGAGAAGGAGGGGAGGAAAGCAAAGGGAGGAAGGATAATAGAAAAAGAGAGAAGAAGTGTCAGGGCTTTTATTCCTGGGTGGCTTGTGTGAGGCAGGTGATTGGAGGTTGGAGGGGCAGTTGAGTGAGATGTGTTAGCTGTTCGTGTGCCTTGAGCCCAGTGCTACTGTTACTGTACAACACAAGATAAAACTGTAAAAGAGTGTGAAAAAAAAGTGACGATGTAAGAGGGGGAGAGGGGTAGAGAGTGAGAGATGGTGAGAGAGTGAGAAAAACAACAAAGCCCTGGAGATGAAAGACAGTCTACAAAACAATGGATACAAAATAATGCTCTGTGGTGTGCAGAAATAGAGCAAAGATTGAAAACCTGCCAAGATAAAGACAAACCCCCGCTTTTGAACTGTCACTTCACTGCAATACTGTCAGAAAACAAATGGCAATCTTGACAGGTTTCAGCTGCTTTGAAAGAGACAGAATCATATTTTATTCACAAACGCATATTTTATGGCTTTTATCGCAAAGATCGTAACCTGTTGTTTAGCAATGAATTCTTAAAACTTGTGATCAATTATTGACATCTACATAATGTACAGATGGAAAGAGAGAGACTGGGTAAATGCAAAGGAAAGGGAAAGAAAGAGGACGGAGGGTTGGAAGAATAAGAGAGAATTTAGAGCTGCAAGGTGGAGGAAATGCTGTGAAATCTCCACATTTCTGTAACATGCACTCCGTTGTCATACATAAAAACATGAATAGACCCACACAGTCTGAAGTGTGAACATTTTAGGGAAAGGCATCAATCTGCTGGCATTATCTTTCTAATGTTTTTTTTCTTCCATCAACCCATCCTTCCAGAGCAGCTGTCCGCTGCCTCTCTTTCCCACTGCCTGTAGAGTGAGGACGGTGAGAGTTACAGCACGCATCAATAACCGTCAGATAACAGCCCAGCCCTCAGTCGTCAAGCAACACAACAACAACAACAACAACAACAACAGTGCAGCACTGGTAAAATACACACAAGTAGAGCAGAGCTATGGAGGGTAGGGTGGGGGTGGGGGGGGGAATTACAAGAATGCATGAATTTATGCAGCATTAACAAGCCTCTGTGTTGTAACTGAGAGTTCACACACTGAGCAACACACTGAGGGAGGAGAGAAAATGAGACATGATGACTGAGTGTGTGTGTGTGTGTGTTTGTGTGTGTGCGAGTGTGTGTGTGTGTGTGTGTGTGTGTGTGTGTGGTAGTGTTTGCATGTCTTACTGCCTTTCTTAAGGGCCATTTTCTGTATGTTTGGAGTACAGCATCACATTTCTGAGCTGCAATACAGGACATGAAAAAGCACTTAATGAAGTGCTCCGTCCCTCTGGCAGCCATGGATCCACAGCACACTGGGAGACACTACCCCCAGTTGTAGGTATTGAACTAACACACACACATGCACACAAGTGTACGTAGGCCTATTTGAAAGGATAATTCTGACTTATTAACTAGGGTCTTAGTTTCATAGTTTGGCCCAATGTACTCACCAAGGTAACTGCTGATATATAGCTGCACAACTCACTTAAAAAAAGTTAGACAGGGCAAGAAACACAAGCATTCATATGAGCTTACAGGTCTGAAATAAACCTCCTGAGTAAAACTACATTTACGTAATGTATCACAGACTTTCTGAATCAACTTTGCCTTAATTGCCATAGTTTTGCCCAAAGACAGCTTTCCTGTGCTAGTAAAGACATGCATTCTAGGTAACTAGGACTGCAGTTGGAAACTAGCCGACTGGCTAACACTTGTGCTTAAACATAAAAATGGATTAATGTGCATTGTCCTGATAAATAATTCTTAAATGCGGGAATACATATTTCAGACCTAGTCTTTTCCAGTTTCAAACAAAGTGATTTAGGTCATATTATAGTTACATCATGTTACAGCTTATTAAGGGCTGTTTTTGCAGTAATTACCTTACACTTGACATAGTCTGCGCAGCATTTTCTGTTATCTCTTCCTGTCACAACAAAGACAAAAACAAACCAATTTTTACATAAAATAGGTCACCAGTGGCCTACACAAGGTAACCAGTCCGGTATCACCTTTCAGCATTCAGCAGTGCATGAAATCTGTCTGAAGCAGCTACCTGAGTGTTGCTGAGAGACATATTTATGTTTATTTTTATTAAATAGAAACTGCAAATAAATACAGACAAACTAAAGGAAGTTGTTTCTGTTTAGCTCCTTTTTATGCTCAACCACTCACTCTAAGGTCTGCATAAAAGCATCCAAAGAGCACCTTGTCATGGGACCTTTAAATTCAAAACCTTCATTTTAGCTCAGAATGTCTCATTTTCACTCCCTAGCATATCTCCTTTAATCACCCCTCCTCCATCCTTTGTGCCTTTATCTTTACTTTGCCTCTCTCCTTTATTTTGCTCTGTCACTTGCGCGCACACATACATACCCACGCGCAAACACACACACCTCAACCCACATCCCGCTCATCACTACTCATTTGTCTTGTTTGTCTCTATCCAACACTCTCTCCCTCTCTCTTTCGCTCTCTCTGGCTCGCTCTCTCTTGACATAATGATTCAGTGACACTTGTCTTTTTTCTTCTGTGTCATGCCGACAAAAGGGAGTACACCCACAAACACTTAAACACATACACAGAAGAGAGTTGGAAGGATTGTACCGATAAATAGGAGTTCTACTATAGTCCCTGCCCCAGGAAAGAGTGTGTGTGACATCCTCTGAGCTGAGGTCAGAGGTCAGTCGGTGTTATTCTCCCTATGCACCCTCGGTGCTGTCAGGGTCACATATCCTTCACAAACAGCTGCTGTCCATACCACCTCCATGCTCTGAACGATGGATCAGAACAGCTAAAGGGATTTAGAGAGATTACTCCACTCTGCTCAAACACACACTCACACGCACACCCTTACTCACAAACATGAACTGGCACAAAGGTACACACTTAATATAGATAGAAAAGCTTGTAAGAATTGCCTTGTTCCTGCGTTATGACGGTGTTTATTTTAGCAGCAGTGTCAATCCTGTTATTGTGTCCGGCTGCGTAGTGGCTGACCACATGACCTTTGTCCTTTGCTCAGCACCTGCCGACCCGGTTTGTAGTTAAGATCAGAGGTCAACGGTGACCTCCCAGTCACACGCCCAGATGGAGCCCTTTTAGCAGCATGAACACCTGTTAAACACATACACAACAAGATTGTGCAAAGTAAGATACATTTTCTCCTCAGTGTGATACATTTATAAGCATCAGTGTCCAATGAGTGACAATCATACTCCCCTCTTCCCCCCACGCACACACACACGCACACACACACACACACACACACTACGCTCTGTTTGACACGTCATGAGAGTTCAGTCAGTCAGAGAATGTCCACCGTATGAACGATGACCGGTCACACCTCACTAACTCTGAGTACAATGACAGGAGGTCACAATCACACAGTTAGTGTCTCCAGAGTATATGTGTGTGTGTGGCTTAAAACAGTTCATGTGTTAACCACAAGGACAATATGTGACTTAACAGTGCCTGTTTTTCAGATAATTTTTCAAACAAGTATCTGCACCCGAAGATTTCACTTGTTAAGAATGATAAACGCAATCCACAAAGCCATTTTCTAAAAAAAAAAAAAAACGAATTGTTGATGTTGAAATCACACAATACAAGTAAACGGCTGCACGGTTTCCGGATTATTGTGCTCTTCTGTGTGTGTGTGTGTGTGTGTGTGTGGGGGGGGGGGGGGGGGGGGGGGGGGGGGGGGTGTCTGTGGTGAGCTGTCAGAGGAGATCTGGTGAGAGTGGGCTAATTGGAGTTAATTTACCATCTGTCTGTGTGAGCCAGCAGACAGGGTCATTAGCAGAGACAAGTCCAGCCACAGGGGAGGCCGAGAGGGAATCAACATCCCTCGATATCTCTCCCTCTGTCTTAAGGTTTTCCTTTTCCTTCCTGACGACCAATTCGTCTCTTGGCTCCATCTCTCTGTCTTCATGTCTGTTTGATCCTCCTTCATCTCTATTCATCTAAATTTGCAGTGCACAGACTTCAGAAAACATTTTTTTCATTCTTTATTTGACATACTGATTCTGCTAATAATGCAAAATATTGTTTGAAGTGGTGATGATCTAATTAAGCGTAGATCCGTGAGAGAGCTCTTTTTCTCTTTATCGACTGTTTTGTTAGATCAGTGCTGCCCTCTGCTGGCCAGATGTGTGCCTGAGATCACAGCACTGACAAAACTTTAAAGTGCTCGTTATACTTTTTGTCTTTTTTCCTTTCCTTTATTGTGCTATATATTTTGTTTGTGTATTTATTAAGTTTACAAAGTGAAAAAGCCCAAAGTCACCCCCAAAGGGACTCACCATCTCCAACAAAAAAACACTTTTCCTAACAGCTCAAAACACCTCTGCTGTAGTCCAGCCTTTACTTCCGAGACCAACGTGCGTCACTATGTAACACATGTTATAATGCTAGTCTAGCTGCTAGCTGCTAGCTGCTACCATGGCATGCCCTCATACTCTGCTGCTTACTGGCTAGCATAAGATGCAGCAATGTGCAGTACAACAAAAATATGGTGTTTACCATATTGTTGTTGTACTGCACATTGCTGCAGCTCCTCTTTTCGCCCTGTGTGTTGAGCTCTCTGTTTTAGCTACCGAGTGAGGCATCACACTTCTATTCCATCTTTATTGGGAGTCACACATGCACAGTATCTAGATAAGGACTACCCTGTCAGAAGCAAAGAATGAGGATGTGCCATGCTTGCAGCTAGGCGCTGTTTGATAATAGAGCTGTTCGAAGCCCTTTGTGAAAAGGGTTTTCTGTTGGAGAAAACACTGTTTGAAGCTTTTTCACTTTGAAAACCTATCACCTTTTGCAGCAACATCACAAACACCGGCTTGAGACTTACGAGCCTTAACCCGCGCAGATGCAGGCATGTGTCCAATGTGGGTATTGGATACTTGTCTGGCATGACAGTAAACAGTACACACTGGTCATAGGACTGAGTTATGGTCATGTAAATTGTAATCGAACATGTAGTTTATTTATTTTAGACAAATGAAGATCTCATGTTGTCTCTACACCATCCCGAGCTAAAAAACAGCACGCCAGAGTTTATTGTTATTATTATTTTATTTTATTTTTTACTTTATTTATTTGATGATATAATAAAGAACCACAACACAGAAGAAGTCATTTCAATCAGGAGAGACGTGTTTGCATATATGCAAATAAGATTTATGTACAGCTCAAATAAAATGTACAAAATCTTTGCCGATTAGACTCCTTCGCTATACGAATCTTTTGTATATACAAAGTGGTAGGGAACCATCAGACCTCCCGATGGAATCTACACCGGTGGCCCAAAGACCAGACTAAAGGAAGCTCCGGACCGGTCAGCTGAAGTAGATAACTGGAGGTGAAAGGGGAGGTGGAGGGTTGCACTCTTTGCCTGCAACAACAGCTGAATGGCAAAGAGAGAAAAAAATATTTAAAGCAAGGTTGTGACTCTGTGATTGGCCCTTGCCATTGTGTAACGATTCTGATTGGTTAAGCAGTAAGGTGACCACCTCCAACAGCTGATTCCAACTAGGTAAAGCATTGATTAAGAGTTAGGTCTTCTTGAAAGGATTTACGCTGAAATACATTTCAAACAGGAGAGACTAGTTGAAGATATGCAAGTTATATACGCATGATAAAATCTACATTTATTTGGATAACAGCTGAATTTATTTAGGAGTGCATCAATTGATAGTTAGGTCTTCCGGAAAGAATTTACGCTGAGCTACATTACATAGGCCAACATTAAAAATTACAGAGGATAAAAACACAATAAAGTCCAAATGCTTATTCTCATTATGGACCACAAGTCAAACAGACATTAAGCCACAAGATAAAACAGCACAACAAGACAACAAGTGCAGACAATACAATCAACATATACTGTAATAGCAGTTGGTAGGGTAGCTGTGTCAACATGCTTCTTTCATTCAGTTAATCTAGTCTATCACTGTCAGAAATGCATATTGGTCAAACAGAACAAAAACAAAAGAGGGACATTATCATATTAAGATATATATAAATGTATACATGGCATGAACATACATACACATATATAACGTTCTATACAACAATGTTACACAAAAGAAATTAGTTAATTAAAAATACAAAATATGGTAGGAGTAAAGGTAGGCTTTTTTTCAGAACAGACTTGTGATTGAAGAAAAAGCAAAGGTGTCACTGATCACATTAACAGAGGTTTTGTTCTTTTAAAGTGTCCCAGTAAGTCGTGATAGTGTGACAGTGAGGTAGCATGCACAATACAAGGACCCTGAAACTGAAGTAGCTAAATGCGTATTCAAACATCATTCATTTTATTATTCACAGATGCTTTTCCTACTGTGACATGACAAATAGGCTCCATTGTAATAGATAGCATTTATTGATAGCATTTATTGTGCACAATTGTGTTCACCTTTTGTTTATCTCTGTTACTGTTCGCTTGTAAACCACTTAGACATCCTGCCTCTCTTGACCTTGAAACACACAACCACCAACAATCACTGTAAAGCACCTGCTGAGTGTCCTCCTCACAGCCAGGTCAGTGAACGCCTCGCTGCAGCCATATACTCTTGGGCTTCCTACCTGGTCAAAAACATTTACACCGAGTTGCCAGAAGAGGGAGACAGGTGACACAGGTTGATGTGGGGATGTGTTACTACTTTTTAAAGGTTGTACAATATTTAGGATGAGGTCTCATAGAGATTGTGTTCAGGTACATCTGGACGGTGAGGCAACCTCTCTGGTCCTTGAAAAGCTTCCAACAATAAATAGGGTTACATGGCTCGAGATTTCAAGTAGAATATTTCTTATATCAAGGAAATACACATCACTGTCAATTAATGATGGATCAATTAAAATATGTGATAATCACATATTTTATAATCACATATTTTAATCAAGTCAAATTTGGTGCAGGCCTATGCCTAGATATTCTCAACACTCAATATTTACACTTTAATAAATGTAAGAGTGTGTATAAAAACACAACTGATGTAGAAAGAAAGTCCATTAGTATTTTCATCACGAATTGCTGAAACACATTTCTAATGTGTTCTTTGTGTGTATGTCAACTTTTATGTTATCCTACCTGTCATGTATTACCAGTAGAATACATATTGCTGTTATTTTTGTTAAATTAAAATGTTTTGCTTCCAAAATAATTGTAAAAAAAAGAGGAAGAAATTGGGGATAAAACATCAAGAAATTAGGATTAACAGGTTGAAAAATTGGTTGGTTGGTTACATGACACTAGGGATCAGAATTCTTATTGATAACGTAATGGTCTGAGAGCATTTGGTCAACTAAGTGGTTAAAGGCTGATTATATGTTAATTAATGCATGTTCTAACAATAACATAACGTTTATTTGCTGATGTTTTAGGATTTAGGAAATCACATGAGCAGCTACTGACTTTAGTAGGCTACTTTGCTTCTGTATAGTAACTTAAAGTACTCTACCTCCTATACTATATATAGTTTTTATATTCCAATATTCAAATTTGACCTGATGTTTAGTTTGTCCAGATGTTGTTGCTCAAATATTAGTTTGTTAATATAAAGCTTCATGGTTACGTGGTTTTATTTTCTATAGCCTGTGTATATACAAGTGTCAGCATACAGTTAGCCGAGAACTGTGTAACCTATCATTTTAGGCTACTTATAACTAGCCTACCTATTATTATTTTTGAACAAAACCTTGCTGCAATGTAATTGCGTCTGGTTTCACTACCTACAAACAAACGTAACGATACGTATTTCTTCCACTATGCGCCGCTGGCCACTGGCTTAGCTCACTATAAGCCAATAGAGCTGGTTTATTCATCTGTAGCGATCCGGGACGGGATGCTCCGCCGACGCTGCTGGAATGCCATGAAAGGAGCTTGGCAGTTACATTTGTACGAACTAACAGCTTTGTTAAGAAAAGTTTCATCAAGTTCTTGGATACGCTTTGCGATAAACTGGAATAACTGATAGGTTGTTTTGGACATCTTGAACGGGGACGTTGTTCGGCTTTTCACAAGTTTAGACAGCTAGCTAGCTAACGCTACGCCGACGTTTGCTAACGTTAGCGCAACAGCTTTAGCCTAGCCTGCTAGGTAAATATTACGACTGCCTTCGGAGTTTCTTATATCTGCGTCCACGTTGTCAATATAAGACCTGTGGCGTTAGTGCTTTTTTTGTACCATCATTTTATTGATTGACATATTAAGCTTCGCTCCTACAAGATGGGTGTTTTTTTGTTACGTTACACACAAAGCTAAGGCTAGTTAGCCTGTACGTATGCTAGCGTACATTAGCTAGCTAACGTTGCCGAGCCAGCCAGCAACTTCGGCAGTAGTTTCGGCGAGCTAACCACGACAGTATTGTCGCCCACAATCAACCGCTGTTGCAAAAAGCAGTCAACCTGCAGTGATGTTTGAAATGGAGACACACATATCGTGCCTTTTCCCGGAGATCCTTGCCATTATTTTCAGTTATCTTGACGTTAAAGACAAAGGAAGAGTAGCCCAAGTGTGCGCGGCCTGGAGAGACGCGTCCTACCACAAGTCGGTGTGGAGGGGGGTGGAAGCCAAGCTACATCTGCGGCGAGCAAATCCGTCTCTGTTCCCCAGTCTGCAGACCAGGGGAATAAAAAAAGTTCAGATTCTCAGCTTAAGACGAAGTCTGAGCTACGTGATTCAAGGAATGCCGCACATCGAAAGCCTGAACTTGTGTGGATGTTTCAACCTGACAGACAACGGACTCGGACATGCCTTTGTGCAGGACATCCCATCCCTGCGGGTGCTGAACCTTAGTCTTTGTAAACAGATCACTGACTCCAGCCTGGGCAGGATTGCCCAGTACCTTAAAAACCTGGAGGTGCTTGAACTTGGTGGCTGCAGCAACATCACAAACACCGGCCTGTTGCTCGTTGCCTGGGGACTGCACAGACTTAAAAGCCTTAACCTGCGCAGCTGTAGGCATGTGTCCGATGTGGGTATTGGACACCTGTCTGGCATGACCCGCAGCGCAGCAGAAGGCTGCCTGTCTCTGGAGAAGTTAACCTTGCAGGACTGCCAGAAGCTGACGGACCTTTCTCTCAAACATGTCTCAAAGGGCCTAAACAAGCTCAAAGTGCTCAACCTCAGCTTCTGTGGAGGGATATCAGATGCAGGGATGATCCACCTGTCCCATATGACTCATCTGTGCAGCCTGAACCTGCGGTCGTGTGATAACATCAGTGATACAGGGATAATGCATCTGGCCATGGGCTCCCTCCGGCTGTCTGGACTCGATGTCTCTTTCTGTGACAAGATCGGAGACCAGAGCCTGGCTTACATCGCCCAGGGGTTGTACCAGCTCAAGTCCCTCTCTCTTTGTTCCTGTCATATCAGTGATGATGGCATTAACAGGATGGTACGCCAGATGCATGAACTCAAAACTCTCAACATTGGACAGTGTGTTAGGATCACAGACAAAGGGTTGGAGTTGATAGCTGATCACCTCACCCAGCTGACAGGGATTGATCTGTACGGTTGTACTAAGATCACCAAGAGGGGTCTGGAGAGGATAACGCAGCTCCCGTGCCTTAAAGTGTTAAACCTGGGACTGTGGCAGATGACTGAGAGTGAGAGAGTGAGGTGAAATCTCTTATTTAGTATACATGTGCTTCACTGTGTATAGTGTTCAGTTGTGTACTGAAAGGGACTGCCTGAATCCCCTCCTAATCTTACATTCTATACTGTGACTGAAAACAAGGAGACGGACTCAGCATTGATCACTGGAATATTGTTCACTTCTGCTGCAATACTCCACTATAAGTTTCAGTTTTATGCTCTCATTGTTTAATCTCAGCCTGTGTACAGTTCTTGCTATCTAGCTACCTCAGCCATCAAACACAGGAGTGCCTACAATCGCTGAATACTAATTACATAGCATATTTTTGTGACTCGCGTACCAATGGAGATTTCGATATTTACACAAAAAAATCTCATTGCAGAATAATAGCTACTAGGCATTTTAACTCTTAACAGAAACTGCAACTTTTGATAGTCTTTTTTTTTGGCTGGTGTATTTTTAACTTGTGTAACCAATATGTTTTGTATTGAGTGGCTGTTGACAAAATTGTACTTCAAATTGAAGTGGGTGGATCACTCCTATCTGTTTTCTGTTTACATGTGTATAGTTGGCTATGTTTCATATTCCTGAGGAAATAAGTATGCATCAGATGTTCCAGTATGCTACTCTGTCAAAGGTTCATCAACACAACTACAATAAGGTGTAGTAATTAACAGCTGCCAAGGCTATATGCAATACCTTAAAACTGTTTTAACAGTGTTTTTTCTCCTGAGGAGCTTCCATCTATAGTGTCAGAGTATTTCTTTAAAAAAAAGAAACAGTAATTTAAGATTGTTTTATATTCATACAGTAGTGATATTTATGAATAAAGATGGCAAATATGTTTCAACTTTGTGTTTTACCTGTTGAATTTGTAACAGTTTTACCAACTATTTAAATGTATAATTATGAACATAGATCTCTTAAGGGTTGTGCAGGTAGGACACCACTTGTTCGCATCTAACATCTTTTATCTGTAAAACAAGTCTTAATACCAAAGTTTTTTTAGGTATATACTGCACAAAATAATCAGAAGAATGTCTTTTTGATCTTTTGTATCACGGTCTACCACAAATTCAAATCTAGAGGGATTTAGATAACTTAATTTCACCGCAGATAATACCAATTCAGTGTGTGCAGCTGAAGGGAATTCACACCTCATAAACTTTTTAACAAACTGACAAACATTGGATAATGTTTAAGCATTTATGTAAAATGAAAAAAAGTTATGCTGTGGAAAAATGTATTTACACTATGAGAACTAAGTGCCGTTCCTATTGGATCCCACTGGCTCTAGGACAAACTAAATAATACATAGCTGTGTCCCAACATGTGGGTTTAAAGGCCTGTTCAGCAAGTTTCCAACCTTGAGCAAAATCTTAGTGTCAGAAGGCAATGTGTTCTCAATATGTTTGTTAGGACCCTGGGCTCTAAATATACTAACTCCAACAAGCCCTAATCTATAATTTGGTTTTCAATAAAAGTGCTACAGTATTAAACTACCAGATGTAACATGTTTTCTTTGACCTTTAAATATTATAACTGTTGCAAAGTTCAAATCAGTTTGAGTGCTTGTCTTCAACCTTGTTGCATTTTCAAGCATTTGGGTGGAGCTTACGGTATAAGTAAGAAAACAGTAATGTCTGCTGTAACTTGTTTGAATTTTGTTTTGCAAGAAACCAAGGCTTATAATTTATTTATATACATACATACAAAATCCAAATAACTCACAAACATGTCTGTTTTGCTTTCTTTTTACACTTTGATTTTTAACACAAACAGACAGAAGGCAGTACATTTCTTATACAAATGCAAAAGAAAAGAAAAAAAATACTGTTAACTTGACAGAAGCCCCTTAATCAGCTCTGTGTTCCTCAAAGAGTCAAGAAAAAGATGACAAGACATTAAGGCAAGGGCAGGGACACACAGGCCAAATTAAGGGAAATTAAACACAAACAAATGGTGTCTCTGAACCCAGTGGTGAAAAGTAGGGGTTAAAAAGGGACGGAGGGACATATATGTCCACTCCGAGAGGTTTGACAGACAAGTACAAAAACAAGCATCCAACTGACATCCTCCTAAACCAGTGGTTGTGTATTGATTTCAAAACACACCGTTAGTCCAACCAAATGTATCTATAAATCAACCATACCGATGCAGTTTTGTCTTGTAACATTTTGCTCCTGTTATAACAGCAGGAGGGCCATGATGGTTGGAGACTGACTTTATCCGTCAGGCCCAGTCTGCCTTTGACATCAACAACCAAAAAAACGTTGACTTAACAGAGAAGAAAAGACAACACTGGAATCTCAGGGTAATACATTTACATAACCATTTGGTGAAAGTATATAAAAATGACTCTTAGAAATAAATGCAAGAAAATTACTCTCCCATCACACAGTCACGGTTTGCAAACATTTGCAGTGTATACATTATTTTTTTGACACAAGATTTTTTTGACACTTCTTTCCTCAGTTTCTGCTGAAGACTAAATGGTCATTTTGTTCCGAGCAGCTCACTCTTTAAGATTCTGTGCAAACATTCAATGCATATCCATACAGTAAACATTTTTTATATATATATATATATATATATATATATATATATATATGTATTATATTTATATATAGCTCTAGAGAACATGACTTTCTGCAAGTTATGGCAGTACTGTCACACACCCACACACTGTCATGAAGACAAAATTAGACACAAAAGACAACTGCACTGCTTTTAACATTTTTTTAAAGAATGCACAACACCTTCCACTTAGTTACCTTTATTCAGTCACTGTACGTGTTAAATATCACGTTATTTACAAACCGATCTAAAAAGTCAAAATCTGCTGAAAAGTGACTAATTTCCTGTAAATGTAGATGCACTTATGCAATTAAAAACCTCAACCCTGAAGATTAAAAAAAAAAAAGACAATAAAAGGAGGCATTGCATTTGTAAGTGATCTGAAAAATACAAGAAAAAGGGGTGTCACTTGTATTCTTCAGAAATTCAGTCGACAAACTAAAGATCAGGTGGGCTTTAAGTAACATCTATAGAAACTTTGGATGAGACTGTATGATCAATGGAATTACATCATTTCTTACACCATGCCTTAGCACCAATATTGCAGAGGAATAAATATCCCTGCATTAGGTCCAGTACTGATCTCTGTGCATGCTCCAAGGCCACTAGAACGTTCTGAAAAGAAACATTGCATACCTCTTAAACAAGTGGACATTGTGTGCAAAACCACCTAAAAATGAATACGTCACAGAGAATAAAAGCTTCTTTTTTCCCTCTCTCTCTCTCTCTCTCTCTCCTCATTTGTATTTGAGGACATAGTGTAACTAAATGCTGGCCTTTGATCTGCATCAAACGTCAGGTCTTGATCCCCCTCTCATGCCAGTGACTCAGCCACAGACCGCACAGTTAAACATACCTAACCCTGGCTACAATGGCAGATCCGCAGCTCCAAGCTAGGA
This sequence comes from Etheostoma cragini, assembly GCF_013103735.1. Taxonomy (NCBI): domain Eukaryota; kingdom Metazoa; phylum Chordata; class Actinopteri; order Perciformes; family Percidae; genus Etheostoma; species Etheostoma cragini. Next base: position 7,639,906 of record NC_048414.1, on the reverse strand, counting down.
GAGGGAACATTTGGAGAACATGCTGCATTTATATTTGGTTAAAAAGTGGCGTTTCCTATGTGTTTAGATGTTTGGCCACCAGTAGTTGTATTTCTAACAAGTGACTCCAACTCACTAGTTAGGGAACACTGACTACAATACAAAATAAGCATCTTCATGGCTCCATGATTTACCCACTGAACTGAGCTCCTCTCTGCTCCCCTCTGGATGTAGCAGCTCCCCAGTTCTTTAAGACAGAAAGTGCTTTTCTGCCCCGTGCAAGGAATACATTTACCCCCTTTAACTTTAAAATATGTAAGAGGAATCTAAGGGGTAAAAGACTGAGATTGAAGTGGATGAGGTACCTGTGCTTTATCTAGCTGTTAAATGAAGACGTCTAGGGAGAGGAAGGTTGGCAGTATACTCCAAGACTGTTTCTCCCAACTCACCTGTACCAGACTTGCAGTTGTGCAATGCTTAAGTATACTACTAGTAAAAATCTAATTTTTGTGAGTTCCCCAATGTGTGCCCAGGATTAGATTTGTACTTTAGCTCTTCCCACTGCGACCAAACCATCTACCACAGCTGTCGATAAATGAGAGGACCTCAGTTCGCAGTGTGTCATGTGATATTTGTGCCCTATCGGACAACATTTTGACACTTCGTGTACATCCCTAATTCCATATATTACAGGCCTGACATTAGAGAGACACATGAGACAGGAAAGCACTTAGGAGTCATGAAAGTTTGTTCCAGAGTGGACGAGGGGAGCGAGGAAGAAAAGCTCAACGAGGTTGAGATAATGCCCTAGCTTTCGCTCATCCTTCCAGGAGCCTTGTTAAGTGGAGGTAGAGGCACCTGGGCTTAGCTACAGATTATGTGAAGACCAGGGGTCATCCGGCTTGTGTCTGATGTCAGAGTTGTCAGCATGACTCCTCCAGGGCATTGACAACCTGCTCCAGGATATCGGGGCAGTAGTCTGCAATCTGCTGGAGAACAGAGTTGGCGTACTCCTGCAGCTCTCCGCTCTCCTTCTCACACACCTGCAGCTCTCGCTCCAACTGGAGAGGAGAAAAAAAACGGACCTTAAACGGACCTTTAAACAACAAAACTCTACATTTTTCTAAAAAAAAATGTTTAAATACATATTTAGGAATGTTTGAAGTAAAATAAATAAAAAAAGTTGTATGTGGCTTACAATCCAGCAATGATGAGGGAATTCTCCATTTATTGAAGTTCCCTTAAAGGCACTATCCCTGATATAATTAATGACTAAAGGACTGTATTATCATGCAAGTTAAAACAGGGCTGGAGCCTGCTATGACTCCCGTACACACAGATACAACAACTAAATCCAAGATACATTATTGTCACTACAATAGTACACATTTAGCATTCATGGAAGCAACTATCACAAGAATCAAGATCAACCAATCAAGATGCACTAATTGAAGGATTATTTTCATTATATCAGGACTATATAAAAACGAGTACAATTAATTGAAATCAACTTCGTTATCTTAAATGTTGGGTAAATGCGTCTACTTTTAAATCCATTTAAAAAAAAAATGAACAACAATTTAACTGATACATTTTCCTTACGGTACTTTTATTTCCTTTGTTTCCATTAATGCACTGAAATTGTATTTTTTGTTCATTTGTGTTAATGCAGGCATATTCATTTGAATTATGAATCAATTCAGAAGCAAACCAAAGGCTTAATTTTTAAAATTAATATTTATGCCAATATATTTATTGTAACTTATAATCTACCTGTTCCCCACTCATCTTCTGGAGCTCCTCCTCCCAGTCTTCAGGGTCGCTGTGGTGGTAGTGAGACGGCGCCGTGAGCTGGCTGAGGATGCTGGGGTCCCGGTCATGGCAGAGGTCTGTCAGGTGGGCGATGTAGAGCTTGAGCTTACTGCGGTTCTGGGACAGGGCTAGAAGAGCGGTTATCATCTGCAGCGTGGGACAAAAGGGAAGAGAGTGTGAGGTAGTGTGGAAGGAAATGATGTCTAATTGAATATTATTCTTCAGACGAGACAATTAACAAAGGAAGAGCCATGGTCCCATTTCAATGATTGAACATAATGAAAGACTCAAACACAAGACCCCACTTGTATGAAAACAAAAGAAAACAAAAAAACATCATCTGCATGCATGCTTATGAAGCCATCGCCATCTCACATCAGACATAACCTTCTCAGGTGCATTATGAGAGTACCTATGGATTGCTATTTGTGTATGTGCAGCTCAACATAGTGTCTAAAGGGCATACTCAACCACTGACAACATCAAGGGCAGTCTTGCATACCCAGACCTATCTCCACAGTACTGGAGTATGGTGTGGCTACACCGCTTATCTATTCTGGGATAGGGGGATAAATACTCTGGCTTCTTTGTATTTCTTTGAACCAGTCGCAGCCATCCTGTGCTGCACTAATCCCCAGATGCAGCGACGGTGCCTTTGCAAAATAGATAGCGGAATTAGATGGGGGGCAGGGAGATCTATCACTAGAATTGGGCTTTGAGAATTGATTCCTACTTGGAATCGTTTAAAAAAATTATAATAATAATAAAAATAATACCAACAAGTCCAGTAGAATCATTTCTTATTGGAATCATTTGGAATCGTTCAGAGGATTTGGTTTCTAATCCGATCATCGCCTCCTAGTTTAATATGCGCAAGTTTTGGTTTCCAAAGCGGCCAGGCATTGTGTTGCGGCCTTGGAGCACAGTAAGCAGCGCTCTAGTGTGGCTTTATTTCACATTGAAAAAGCATTATACAACTGCAAACCACTATTGAATCAAAATAAAACCCTCCCTCTTATTTGTGAAAATAGGCATGTGATCCTTTTCAACTCAACGCCTCAAAGAATCGGAATCGAGAATCGCCGAGAACTGCAATCGAAAGGAAGAATGGGAATTGGAATCAGAATTTTTAAAACGCCCAACCCTATCCGCCACGTGAAAGATGCACTGGATGTCAGGCATTATCTCAGCAACATATATCCGTTGAGCCAGACTACGTTAAGGTTAAAACCATTATTCAGTGCAAAACCGGTTTGTGTGGGTCAAAATGTGAGGAGCTTATCATCAGTGTCAGAGCAGTGGCCTGCAGAGCTAAGATGCTTTAGTTTGAGGCGATGAGACTGAGCCAGGATCAAACTGATGTCATCCTCTTACCCCCAATTTCCAGAGTCAGAGTAATTTGGTTTCCATTAAAGTCAATGTTTGTATTTCCACAGACTGCGGAACGGCTGCGTCCCCGCTCGGGCGGTCCGCAGCCCTCCGGAGCAGATCCGCAGAGTCTCTATTTTTGCCGGACGCAAGAGAGCTTTGCAGCAATTTAGCATACGGCAGATAGTGCTTGACAGGAAGTTGAGCACACAAACAAAATAAAACATCTGGTTCATTTTCAAAATAAAATAAACCGTGCTCACGGTGGATCATATTTCCCTGCACTACACCTTGAAAACACAGCACAGAGTTGTTTCCTTTCTATTCCTCTGGATGGGAACAAACTGTTGTTGTTTTTGTGATTCTATTCTATGTGAATTTGCGAGATCTTGTGGGTCCTAAAGACTTTAGCAGTCAGTCATGGCCGTAGCCGTTCCGCAACAAATCCAGACTTGGTGGGTATTGACGGAGGGCGGAGCAGTCATTGACCAGACTCGATTTGTAGCCGTTACGTATCATGTGCAAATTGGGGGTTAGCTTATGCACACACACTCACAAATCTGCAATCTTTTTCCCACAAGCCACTAAAAAAACATAAATGAGCAGTGTTAAGGCAGGCAAGGATGAGCAGTAAGATCACAGAAAGACCAAGCAATGGTGACAATGACCATTGATATTAAGGAGAGGAATGGTATGTGGAAAAAAAAAGTGAAAAAACACAATGAATGAAAGTCAAGTAAACATGCCACAGAGCAACAAAGAAAGGTGTGACAGGTCTGGCTTTCCATTAGAGCTCACCCTTTTGAACAAAATGGCTGAGAGAGCGAGAGAGAGGGAGGGCAAAAGGTCAGCTATGCCCAAATACCCTCCTCATCATCCTGTTAGCCACAAGTTAAGCCGATCGCAGCATTACAAAAAGGAACATTTGGTTAGTGCGTATATAGACAGACATGTTAAAAAACATGCATTTCATAATCATAATTCCCTTCAGATAGTAGGCATCAGTACATCCTACTTAACAGGCATTACATTGTTAAATCAGTTACATACATTTTAGAGAATTTGTTCAGGATTAAGTTACAACGTGAATAATTGGTGGTTAGGTAAGCTACCTGATCTGGAGAGGGTTTGTGATTGGTCTGGTCCGAGGAAGTCTTCAGATGGTCGTCCTCATAGTTGTCTGCCATCAGTTTCATTCTGTTCTGAGTCTAAATCAAAAATGGTAAGACTAATAAAACACTGTACACAGGGACACGATGAAAAGCAGGAGACTGATGTGATTAAAAAGTATATATCTCAAGCTGACTTGGTACAAGTTATTCATTAAATTAGCAGTTTGATCCTTTGCTTATAAGGGCATTTTGTGCAATAGTATATATATTACTGAGGTTTTGTGGGTGTTGTGGCTAAATCCTAGAATCAAGTCCAGCAATACCAACATGAGTCAGACAAAAGACCTTTTTTCCCAGCTGATATCTTGACTCAAAGTAAGACAAGCACAGGTGTTGCTATTTAAGTGTCCCAATTATCCAGTGAAGCAGCATGCACAATACCAGGATGGAATTCAGCCATCAATTATTTTAATATGTACACCTGTGATTTTCCTACTGTGACAACAAGTCAATGTACTGGACAGGTCCCGTCATCCCAGCAGAACTGAAGAAAGGAAAGGTGGGAGGGAGTGGGCGGTAGGGGAACAAGGGAAAAGGTATGAAGGACTAGAGACTTAAAAAAAAAACTTGAATAAATATTTGAATAAATACTGAAGTCGGCAGAACTAAACTGTTCCGAGCCTTAGGAAACGTAAAGCTACAATAGATGCCCCGGCTTGATGAAAACTTTTTCTAACAGTTGGCCTCCTCTGCTAAACAGAGAGATCACTTGCCCTGAATCAAATATAATGCTGGTAAAACATGTAATAAACACATTTCAGAGAATTATGCCCCTTACCTGGTTTCAGATCTGTTTTGTGCTCGGAATTAGGAACTTAGTGAAGTGATTCAAGGTTTTGATTTAAATAAAATTAATTAATTAAATAAAATAAAATTGCTATATTTATTACATAAATTACCTCAGGAGAAAAGTATAGCATATGCCTAAAACCTTTGTGGGTAGCCAGCATAGAGAGAACCAGTTTGTTATTGAGCCATTGTTTTAGTTTCCTTTCTGATTTGGCTCGTGGTGAGAGAATGAGCGAAAAGAGAGAGAGAGAGAGAGAGAGAGAAAGCTAGAGAGAGAGAGAAAAAGAGAGATGGTCTCTATCCAGGGACTTCAAATACTGATATGGGGAAAAACGTTAGAGCGACAGATAATCCTTAAGAGACATTTTGATCTATCCTTACAGTGTGCTTGAGAATAACACAAACCACTGTTACTGAAAAAAACTGCCACTGACTTACGGTGTCCAATCTTTCCAATTTTGTTTTCTGGTAAAACACAGAGTCCCTACACTATTCCCCACTGCTGAGCATATTTTGTGTGAGAGACGTGTAGGAAAAATAACACAAATGTGTGAAATCACAGTGAGGCTCCCTGAACTACTGCAACACCGCAATCAGGTATTCCCCTCCATGGAAACCAGCAGCCCCCTCCCCACCTGCTGTTTGAGCTGTTGCACCAGTCTGTCCTTCTCCCGTTTCAGCAGAGCCACCTCATCCTGGGTCTTCTTCTTCTTGGAGGAGGACAACTCTAGCAGGGCAATGTTGGCATCCTTCTCGCTAATAGCAGCCAGCAGCGCCTCCTGCCTGTTAGGTGGGGGAGGAAACAACATGGCATTTAACCACACAAGTAAATAGCTCAATTGTCATTTATTATTTATAGCAGAAAATCCTGCCGCCAGCTGGGGAAGGCCAGAATGGGATGACATTTTACATGATGAAGGCAGCAATCGATACTTCAGAGTCTTCTCCACCCCACTGTGTGTGTGTGTGTGTGTGTGGGTGTGTGTGCGCACACACACACCCACACACACACACACACACACACAGGTTTCTTACTTCATCTCCAGCACCTCCTCCAGGTGTTTCCTGCGCTCAGCTCGCAGGGTTGAGAGGTGTGTCTCTTTCTCACAAAGAGACTGCTGGGTGGAGGCCAGCTTGGCCCTCATGGACTCCAGCTCCTGCTTTACTTTCTCCATGGCACCAAGCAGCTCCTCCATCTGGGGAAACAAACATATACAACAACAGTTCAGTCATGAATAGAGTAAAACAGATTACCTAAATCCATCAGTGAGGATCAGGTCTTTTTTCATGGAAAGACACTTTTGATGACTTATCAGTATGCAGTGCTCTAATGGGAGACAAGGGCAGCAGAATTCATGTTGGCTTTTTGGGGAGGACTATAACACAGATACCATTAGAATACTGCACACTATTTCATTTACCTGTTATTCATTTAAAAAGGGCACAGGTGTACTATTGTTTTGCATCAGTGCACACTTTAAATTACATTTTACTAAATGAAAGAGTAATTAATTCTTCCCCAAATGATCAATTCTATTGGCTTCTTGGTGTACGGGTCAACCAATTCAAGCATTGCAATGTTAAAGCAGGTAAACAAAATAAGATGAAATTTACAAGGGCTGGATACAGCAACACCGTACAAAACAATGCAATCCAACAACATCAAATGCACCAAAAATACTCTGATTTCACAAATGCATGTATTGCAGGGTATTGTTGTGTTATTGCATACATTGTAGGGATGTTGCAGTTATCGTTACCCCCTGTAAGTGTTGTTGCTAACTGAAGGGAGGTCACACATACTGGGCTCATACCTTAGACCACTTAAAGTGGGCGAGGTTGGACTCATGCAGTGGTTTGAGTGAGTGCTTCTGAGAGGCGGTGTGTAGCAGAGAGAAAAGAGAAAATGAGAAGTAAAAGATAAAAGAACTGATAAAGAGACAGAGGCCAGAGGAGAGGAAGGAGGTGAAGAAAGGATGAGTATGTTTGTGTCTGTATGTGTGATTGTTTGGTTTGAATAATATTGCTTTGTGTGTGTGTGTGTGTGTGTGTGTGTGTGTGTGTATATTGGTTAAGGGACACTGTGTACCTGTTTCTCCTGGAGTGACCTGGCAGCCTCCTCCTGTGCCAGCACCATCTCTCGCTCAGCAGTGATCTGAACGCTCTCTCTCAGGGCCTCCTCCAGCTCTTCTATGCGCTCCGATTTCTGACGCAGAGTGTCCTTTAGAACAGGAGTAGGAAGTGGTTTGTTGGATGCTGAACTAATAAGTCTGTGCCAGCAAATATGAACTTTGTTGTAATGCAAGGTAGCGATGCCTCCAATACTGCCTAAAACACTGGTATTGGTACTGGGAAGTACTGGAGTTTATGCACCGATCCGATACCACGTAATAAAGCCCTAAAGAAAATCTATGTCAAAGTAGTTTATTTATGTTCTTTTTCCGTGTATAACTGATTGTTGCAATCATTGTTTGTATTTGTTTCTGTTTCACAAAGAGTTTAACCTGAGCCAGACCGACAAAAAGGTAGAAATCATATCCCAGCCATACAGGGATCGTAGTATACACACACTGGTATCTGATCAGTACTCAGTATTGAACGATACGCAAGTTCAGGTATCAGAATTGGTATTGGGGAGCAAAAAAAAAAAAAATGGGAAAAGAAATGCGCCCATGCCTCACCTTCACCTGCTGGGAGCTCTCAGACATGTTGTCCTCCCTCTTCCTGGCCTCATCCATGAGTCGAGCATTCCTGCTTTTCTCCACCTGCTCCTTGTGTTTTAGAGACGCCACCTTCTTCGACTGGTCCTTCGTCTGCCTACAGGGACAACATGGGACACATGGGAGAAGTTACATGTCATGTGCATGTTTAAGTTACATTGTACTATTGTCCCACTTCAGATGTAATTTGTGTTACTGAATTTATCTTTCCAATTGAAACAGGATGGTAAATTGTGAAAAGGGTTTAAATAAGTTATGTTTAGTAATACAGAAACACACCAAATAAATGTTGGTCTGATTCCATATGGAAGCCCCTTTACTACCAAGAATTGCACATCAAGTACAGGAAACATTTTATATTTTCATTTTCATCATCCATGTAGAATGTTAGGAGCCAGTTATGTATGATTGTAGCTAATTGTAAGTAAATACAGTGTCAAGCAGAAAATAAAAAGCATTTTCAAATCAAATGTGGCCATAAAGATGATCCAATGAAAAACTCCCCTTTTTCAAACACACTGAAATTACAAACCATAGCCTTACAGACTTGCTTTGACAAGATTTTAGACAGCGCTGCAAAAAGTCAATCTCAGATTTGACTCAGGGTGAAAGACAAAACTATAAGGGAAAAGAGGAAAACTGGGCATGAACAGAAGTCAGCAGACAAGGCAGTTGCTTGTCACACCACATCCTCTGGAGAGGTGAGGTGGAGAGAAACAAGGGAGAGAAATGTGAGAAGAGAACAAAAAGAATAAAGATGCCTGGGCAGGAAAAGATAGAAAAATAGCAAATACTAACCTGGAGGCCAAACTGTTGGGGTGACCGATTTCCGGTGTAAAGACAAGAAAGCAGTAAAGAGAAAAACAGACCAGGAAGATGAGTCATTATGAAGAAGAGAATAAATAAAAAGGAGTTTAGAACAGGTCTGCTAATAACATTCACCACATCAGCTTTCAAAGTAATACTGCGAAGATGCAAAAAGGGCCGAAAGCCAAATTACATTATAATCCAGCATTCAATGTGGGGGGGGGGGGGCAATGATGATGATGATCAATGATGTAATTGAAGGGAAATTTGTCTCAGTGATGAGGGACAGTAGTCACAAGACCCAGGATGAGAACTGACAGCAGAAAGCACATTGTAGCTGCCTAACAGCACAAAAAACAGCACGTAAAACCAGGACTCAATCATTCCAAACTTCTGTGACACAAAGTCACAACAAAATCTTAACACATTAAATGCACTAGTTCAAAGGGCAAAGTTTGAACTCACAGTACAGAGTCCATACCTACCAGAGTCATCCTTACAAAAGAAAAGCTTTCTGAGAATAACTGAAACATGCCCGTTTCCACCCACCTTTCCAGCTCATTGATCTTTTTGTCCTTGTCATTCTTCTCATTCTCCATTTCCCGAAGGATCTCCAGCAGGCGGTCCACCTCAGCCTGGGCCTTCCCAGAATCCTCTTTGTGGCGGGCCACTTCCTGTTCGAGGTTCTTAATGCGCTCAGCCACCTCAGTGTTGGCCTGGGCCTCCAGGGCTGCATTTTGAGCCTGACAAAGGACAAGACGCCAGTTAGAAAGCAGTTGGATTCCCTTTCGATAAATAACAGACTATGTCATAATCATGTAAAACACAACATTTAATAGCATCATGTAGAGCTGAGCTGCCTGATTTCTTGTTTTGATTTTCTCACTCTCTTAAGCTGGTTCTCCACTTTGAAGAGCTCCTCCCTCTTCTGCTCCAAGGCAATCTCCATACTCTTGAGTTTGGAGTCTTTCTTCAGCCCAGACGAGGCCAGGGACGATGCATGCTCTTTCAGGTCCAAAAGAGACGTCTACACAATCACAACCACACACCCACAATGCATTAGATCTAATACAGGCATCAATGACTCACCGCAATGTAAGTAATGTTTTACTGTATTAATAGAATCACAGTAAACAACAAGTTGTTCTGTGAGCTTGTGTTCCTGTATCCGTTTCTCACCTCTCTGTCTGACAGGTCTCCCTGCAGTAAGCTCAGTCTCTCCTTTAACTCTTTTAGTTCCTTTTTGTTACTCTCAATCTCTTCCGTCTTCTCTCTGTCATCTCTGTCTCGCTGCTCTTTTAGACGCTCAATGATGCGCTCCTAGGAGGAGGGTAGAGAAAAAATGTAATAAAAATATTTGACAGACATAACCAATCAACACATGTACAACGCTACAAATGAACATGCTGAAAATATTTACAATCTTCTACAATTTGTAGTCAGAAAAAAGTGATACGAACGTGCAGACATAAACTCACCTTTTCTGCAAGAGACTCCTCCAGTGTGGTGAGAGCAGTGTCCGTGTTGGAAGTGTCTGCCTGCAAAGACTTTACTCTTTCCTTCAGACTGCTCATCTGCTTCTCCTTGTCCCTCAGCTGCTCCTGCAGGTTCTCAATCTGCAACGCAAACACATGCACCCATCAGTCTTAAACAACATCAGCCACAGAACTCAAATTGTAGCATGATGAATTCATTTGGTCATTTCAGACAACAGAAGATCTCTGAAACAACGCTTAGTCCAAATCACCTTCTTCTGTAGCACATTCACTTTGCGCTCCTTAACCTCCAGCATGTCCTTGAGGTCGTGGATCTCCCCGTTGAGCGTGCCCTTCTCTTCTGAGATCTCTTGTATCTGTTTGCTCTTCTTATTCAGAGTTGCTTCCTTCTCTTCCAAGCGCAGGCGCAAGGCATCCACCTGGTCAGGCAGATAGTGGACAACTTACAGTCGCTGACCATAACTGTGTTGCGATCACAAAAGCAAAGAAAACTGGAAAATTCCCTTAACATATGGAGACTTCTGTGCTTTTGTTTGCAGTTTTAACAGTCAGAAGTAAGAAGAACAAGTCTTTACCCTCACACCCCAACATATATGTACCTTTACAATGCTCTTGCTTTACACCTATTCCCTAAGTCGCCTGGGATAAAGTAAATAGATTGGCTGTACCTCTGTCTGTAGGATGGCGGCTCGCTGCTCCTTGGCAGTGAGGGACTCCTTGAGGACTTCTATGTGCTGCTTGCTGTCTGAGAACTGGTTGGTGAGCGTCTCCAGCTTGGTCTGCAAACCAAGCAGCTCAGTGTCCTTCCTGGAAAGGTCCTGCTTCACCTGCTCCATCTGAAAAAGATGAGGTCATAGGGGAAAGGAGGAAGAATGAAAATGAAACTTAGCAAATTGAAGTTTCTAGTGAATTCATGATGGACAGCTGCCAAGGAAAAGTATCAGGAGTCTATGTCCTGCTTCTGAATTTAAGATTTACTACACAACAGGTCAGTAAACAGACTCAACTGAGTCAACTCCACTTCATATTGTCTCAGACCTTGTTCTTCATGAATTTCATGTGGCTCCGGTAGACCTCCATCTGCTTCATCTCCTCCTGACGCTCCTCACAGCTCAGAAGTCCGTTGGATTTTAACATTAGCAGCTCCTCCTCCATGTCTCTCAGGCCACGCTCCATTGAATTGATTTTTGCATCCTGGGGTTGATAAAAAGGAGGTCACACACACATTCAAATGAACAAGCGTGATCAAATATAATACAAACATACTCAGACACACTGCTTTATTTAAATGCTCACCTTCATGTCGATGACAGTCTGTAGAGCCTTAGTTTTAGTGGACTCGGGCGTGCCCTCGTATCGACGGTGCAGCTCCTTTTGGGTCAGATTAAGAAGAATATGTTGCAGCATGTGTGTATAAAATATCTATGTGCAGTTTTATATTAAAATATAAATGAGAGAAATCCACATTACTAGACTAATAATATGTATATATATATGAGATATATATACACAGTGGTGTGAAAAAGTGTTTGCCCCCTTCCTCATTTCCTGTTCCTTTGCATGTTTGTCACACTTAA
>NC_048414.1:7576953-7628086 GCF_013103735.1 Etheostoma cragini | reverse complement strand
GCCAGATATACTTGGACACACACCTTCCAAAGAGTTCCACTTTTGTCTCATCGGTCCACAGAATGTTTTCCCAAAAGTTTGGGTATCATCAAGATGTGTTGTGGAGAAATTGAGACGAGCTTTGATGTTCTTTTTGCTCAGCAGTGGTTTTCTCTTTGGAACTCTGCCATGCAGGCCATTTTTGCCCAGTGTTTTCCTGATGGTGGAGGCATGAACGCTGACCTTAACTGAGGCAAGTGAGGCCTGCAGTTCTTTGGACTTTGTTGTGGGGTCTTGTGTGACCTCTTGGATGAGTCGTCGCTGCGCTCTTGGGGTAATTTTGGGCGGCCGGCCACTCCTGGGAAGGTTCACCACTGTTCCATGTCTTCGCCATTTGTGGATAATGGCTCTCACTGTGGTTCGCTGGATTCCCAAAGCTTTGGAAATGGCTTTATAACCCTTTCCAGACTGATACATCTCAATTACTTTCTTTCTCAATTGTTCCTGAATTTCTTTGGGTCTCGGTCATCAGGCCTGGGTGTGGCTAGAGAAATTGAACTCAGGTATGGACAACCATAGTTATAGTATGTTTTAACAAAGGGGGCAATCACTTTTTCACACCACTGTATCTCCCATGTTTGGACTGGACATTACCTCTCTTAGTGCATTAATCTCTCGGTCTCTCTGGTCCAGTAAACTCTCAAGGTGATGCCTGTGCATCTCAGCATCAGCCAGTCTCCTGGTCCGCTCCTGGTCCTCCTCTGATGCCTTGGCAGAAGGCCCTGAGTACACAACCCCTTAGTTACCATAGATCACATGTGTCAACCTCAAGGACCTGTAACAGCCAACCTGAGCATCATAAGCCACGTGGTTAACCTGCACAGGCTAACACAGGAGCTGAGATTTTTTTTTATGCTTAAACCTGAACTTTGTTCAGAAGAAAAGGATATCTAAAAGCATTAAAGACAGGGTTTAAATGGATTTGGGATTTTTTATATTTTTATTTTTGTGACACCAAGAACCTATAAAGACATGATTTTTTAGAAACATCTATGCAAAGGTCTTTGCATGAATCCCTTCATTTGACCATCACTATATGTATGTATCAATCAATCAATCAAAAGAATTGCTCTGTAGCCCAGTTGTGCACTGGCTTCATTCAGCCAAGGTGTTGATACTTTAATACAGTACTATATGAGTGCCAATTAGCTTAAAACTTTTCTCCCGTGACTCAAACCCACCTTTGCTCTGCAGCATCTCAAGAAGTTTCTTGATGGACTCATCTCTGGCTCCCAGGGTTTGCTTCTGTGTGTCAATCCTCAGCTCCATCTCCTCCAGGGTTTTCCTAAGGAGAAAGAGCTCTTTGGCCTGCCTCTCGTGCTCGGCTTGTAGCCGCCGGTAGTTCTCCTCCGTAGGTTCAGATGTCAGGGTCAGGTCTCGGCCTTGGATGCTGGGGTCTTGCTGGAGCAGCTGGTTCAGGTCCCTCTGGATCCTCAGCTCATCCTGAAGAGCCTGAACAGTCATCTGGAGATGCTAGAGACAAACAAGGGAAACACATGGATTTGTTAACTCATCTGTTCTTGTGTCCATTTGTTGAACTTGGGGCTCCTGCACACTGCCTGCGTGGCGTATTCATTTTTATTTCGGCTCCCATGTTAACAGGTTTGTGCTTGCACAGTGCCTGCATGACGCAGGTCTCAGGCGCAGCTTGAGCCACGCTGAAAACGCGTGCATGCTAGAAATAGGACCGACGTCTATTTTTTTTACGCAACACGAAAGCATGTTGGAAGCGTTTCCAGGGAAAATAGAATACGAAAAAGATGATTATATGTCATTTTCACACAAATACATTTAATATATGACATTTTCTGTTTACCTCCTTTTTAATAATTGTATTTCAATTAAATTCTGATAAAACAATAACATGGACTTTATTATCTCAGGAAAGGGAATTGAAAAATAAAAATATATGTATCGAAATATCGAACACAATACTATTTCATTTTATCAATTAGAAACATACATGTGTACAGACAAGGCAAACAACAGACACGTATCTGGTGTGCAAAGACAGAAAACGCCACGCAGCCGCCACGCAACTGCCAAGCAACAGAAATTCCACACTTAAGCAGGCAGTGTGCCGGAGCCCTTACTTGCTTTATTACAAAATGATATACACAAGGGTAGATTAAGATTTTTTATGGCATTTCCACCTTTGATGGATAGGACATCTGAGATAGGAAGGATTTAGAGGAGGACATGCAGGAAACAGTCACAGGTCAGACTCGAACCCTGGACCTTCTGTATCAGGAAATAAGCCTTTACATATGTGCGCCAGCGCCACCAACTGAGCTAACCCAGCCACAGGTGAAGGGAAGTTTTTGATTATTTGAATAACACAGGGGCTTCTGCCATCCCACTTCATGGGAATGGATCCTGGCGGAATATTTTGTTACAGCATTTATTTATTTAAAAAAAAGAAAAAAAAGAAAAATCAACCTCTAATCAATTCAGCAGTGCCCTGACAGATGCACCCCTAACAGCCGGGCTTTGTGGACAGTGTTACGTTTCGTGCCCAGAGAAATACAAGTGGTGAAACACAATCAGCCCAGTATAGTATTTCATTGTTTGTGGCATCTGACGCCACGGACACTTGGCAGAGCTGATGTGAGACAGGGACACAATTCTGTGTTACACCCCAGTCTGAACCAGCTGTGAGCGTTTTCAGACGACAGAACAAAGAGACAAGTCAGTGTCTGCCTTCGTTTCTCTCTGTCCTCATCCTCCTTCAGCCCCCTCCCTTTCCTTCCTTTGTCACTCTCCCTCCAACGGCACACACTATTCCCTTCCTCACACACTATTCATCTACCTTGCTTCTTGCCCTATCTCTTCCCCCCAATATTCTCACCTCTCCTCTGAATAACCCTCCCTTTCCAACACCCTCTCCACCCTGTGACTAAAAGCTGACTCACTGCTCTGACTGCACCTATCCACCCCCCCCCCCCCACATACACACAGAGGCAGATGCATGCACGGACAAGCACGGAAACAAACACACACACACAACTTCCTCTGCTCCCATATTCTCAATCTCTCTGCCTGAGGAAAGAGAGAACAGTCAGGTTTGAGAGGGCGCAAAGAATAAGAGATGTGATGCACTAACTAAACTGATCCAAACACAGTATTTAATAAGAAATAAATTAATATTATTATTATTATTATTAGGCAAGTATCTAACCTTTTGTTTTGTTTTAAATGGGAAACAGTAGATGACAGCCATTTCACACTATTAGACTAGATAATAGCAGTCAATTATCATAGAGAATGATATATTGCCTTGTTGTAGGGCTTTTGGAAGAGCTGTGACCAGCACACATGTGAGCATAGAAACAGAAAGGACGCATAAACATCCAGTTGCACACATATCAGTTGGACCTACATTTAATAAGGGCATGCAGTTTAATTGAAGCTGTAATTAACTAAATGCCTGTGAGTGTGTGTCTGTGCTTTCCGCTGCATGTGTGCCAGCGTGGGAGTTGGAGGCTGACATATAAAAGCCGAGATCTTCAAATTACAGCACCCACTGATTAGTCCTGCGCTGTTCAGGCATTACTGGGAATTAGTCCACACTGTGAATCTGTGACTCAGCAGGAGTGAAAACGGCAAATTATACACATCTGCCCATGCATTAAGAATCACAGTGAAACAAAGACTATTTCTCTTCATTAAGGACACTGAATTTGCACAATTCCCACAACAAATTCTAGGGTTTAAAAATAGACCCTGTTTCTATTTGTACTCACTTATATTAAAAATTTTCAACATGGATGCATTCAGTATGTACGTGTGTGTTTTGGTAAGGATTTCCTTTGAAAGACAGAGGTACAACATATTTATCCTGTTTTTGACCGTTGCCACTCTATGTACCACCTCACCTGTGCCCAAAACATGTGATCAACCAGAAGAGAATAACAGTTGTTCTTGAATAGCACAAAATGTTAAATCAAAAGTGTTATTCACAACAGTTCCTTTAATACTGCTACCTGTGACACAGAGACAACATTATTTCTTATTTTCTGCAGTGTTTAAACTGCTATTCATACCGTTTACAGTTTCTCCACATTTTCATTGTGTTTACCACATCCAGCAATTTCTAATAACATACAGAAATGCTAATGCAGCCATTAGACTTACAACCTCTTTCATCTATCAAGCTTGAGCATATAGCTGCATATAAGAGGATTGGATGTTAAAAAGCTGCCTCTAGCCTATGCAGAGAGAGAATAAAGAGAGAAACAAATTTGTGCTAAATCTGACACACTGGGTAAAATGAATGTTTTCAGTCAAACATGTTCGAACAGGCAAATTGATAATTTTGTTTAGATTGATAAAAAAATTACTTTGTCAAATCAGAAACAGGAATTTGAAGGCAAAAATATCTATAGAAATAATTAAAACTGAACACTCACCTGTGCTTCATCTTGAATCACACGGTATTGTTCCTTCCAGACAGTGATCTTAGAAACCTCATCTTTCCTGAGAGCTCGCTCCTTTTTTAATTCTGGGCTCCAGAAAGTCTTGATAGAATTCATGGAGGAGCTTAGCTTGCTCTCCTTTACTTCCACTTCTCGTCGCAACATCTCATTCTCACGCAGAATCTGAGGAAGCAGGAGAAGCCCATAAATACTGTAAATGTGCTGCGTTGAACCCAGCAACTCAACCTCCTATGAAAAATTCTAAATCCTTGTTACAATCTGCAAACTTGAATAGAAATTAGCAACATACCTCTTTCAGTTGGGCCTGCAGGTCAAGTATGGTGTTGTCTCTGGCCTGCCTTAGAGAATGGGGAACAGTGGAGGCCATGTGGTGGTCCCCAAAAGCTAGAGCATCACCTGCCATCATGCCTGATGGCAGCACAGCATTGGCAGCCACTGAGGTGGAGATGTTGGGGGTGCTCGCGGCCACAACTCCAGTGCTGCTGCCCCTTGACCCATATGTCACCCTGTGTCTCCCCATGGTCGTCACTGTCACACCACTTTTGGGAAGGTGGTCACCTGTCATGGCAACCTCATTGTCACTCAGGTACATTGGTCCTGAGGTTGCATATGCAGCGTTGAGGGACTGGATGTTCTCCATGGAAAGCGTCTTGCCTCCTGCTCCTCCAGGACCTCCTCCACTGCCCCCGGTGCTGTTGGTGCGACGGTGTCCCATCCGAGGAGAACGGGGAAGGCGAGGGGAACGGCCAGATCCCTGATTACCAGTACCACCTCCATCTCTTCCGCTACTATGGTTGGCATCCCCTCTGCCAACAGAACGGGCACTACCGTACATCTTGTGCTATAATAGGTATGAACTCAAGTATCTGTATAGAATGTAGGGGATTTTGTGATTCTGACTTTCACTAATTGTGTGAATATGTGGTGGAGATCCTGCTTAAACTGGAGATGATGGCTAATAAAATAGAGATCCGATGCTCTCCACTTTCAGGGACAGACAATGCTGACAGACTTTCCTCTTCCAACAGGAGCAATCCAGTTTTACTAATTATGACACCAATCTGCGAAGAAAACAGTTGTTCCATATAACTTGCATGAAAATAGCATTCCCAAAGTGTCTTTTATCAGTTAAAAAGACAACCAAATGTTTGTAAAATTGACAAAGTAGTTGAAGAGCTGAAAATTAGCAAAAGCCTAAACGCTATGCAGCACATCCGTTTCATGCTCTGTATTGGAACTATGAAAAACTGCATCTTCCCTAAAATAAAATAAAATTCTGTATCAAAACCCAACTGAATCTGCATCAAACTATGGGCACCCCATTTAAAACAAGCCAGTGGTGTCTAACATACAGTGGTGTGAAAAAGTGTTTGCCCCCTTCCTCATTTCCTGTTCCTTTGCATGTTTGTCACACTTAAGTGTTTCGGAACATTAAACCAATTTAAACAATAATCAAGGACAACACAAGTAAACACAAAATTCAATTTGTAAATGAAGGTGTTTATTATTAAAGGTGAAAAAAAATCCAAACCATCATTGCCCTTTGTGAAAAAGTGATTGCCCCTCTATACCTAATAACTGGTTGGGCCACCCTTAGCAACAACTGCAACCAAGCGTTTGCGATAACGTGCAATGAGGCTTTTACAGCGTCCTGGAGGAATTTTGGCTCACTCATGTTTTCAGAATTGTCCTAATTCAGTTACGGTTAGGGTTTTCGAGCATGAACGGCCTTTTTAAGGTCATACCACAACATCTCAATAGGATTCAGGTCAGGACTTTGGCTAGGCTACTCCAAAGTCTTCATTTTGTTTTTCTTCAGCCATTCGGTGGTGGACTTGCTGGTGTGTTTAGGATCATTGTCCTGGTGCAGAACCCAAGTTCGTTTCAGCTTGAGTACACGAACAGATGGTCGGACATTCTCCTTCAGGATCTCTTGGTAGACAGCCGAATTCATAGTTCCTTTTATCACGGCAAGTCTTCCAGGTCCTGAAGCAGCAAAACAGCCCCAGACCATCACACTACCACCACCATATTTTACTGTTGGTATAATGTTCTTTTTATGAAATAGCCTTCTACGCCAGATATACTTGGACACACACCTTCCAAAGAGTTCCACTTTTGTCTCATCGGTCCACAGAATGTTGTCCCAAAAGTCTTGGGGATCATCAAGATGTGTTGTGGAGAAATTGAGACGAGCTTTGATGTTCTTTTTGCTCAGCAGTGGTTTTATCCTTGGAACTCCATGCCATGCAGGCCATTTTTGCCCAGTCTTTTCCTGATGGTGGAGGCATGAACGCTGACCTTAACTGAGGCAAGTGAGGCCTGCAGTTCTTTGGACGTTGTTGTGGGGTCTTTTGTGACCTCTTGGATGAGTCGTCGCTGCGCTCTTGGGGTAATTTTGGGCGGCCGGCCACTCCTGGGAAGGTTCACCACTGTTCCATGTCTTCGCCATTTGTGGATAATGGCTCTCACTGTGGTTCGCTGGATTCCCAAAGCTTTGGAAATGGCTTTACAACCCTTTCCAGACTGATAGATCTCAATTACTTTCTTTCTCAATAATTCCTGAATTTCTTTGGGTCTCGGCATGATGTGTAGCTTTTAAGGATCTTCTGGTGGACCTTACTGTGTCAAGCAGCTCCTATTTAAGTGATGCCTTGATTGTGAACAGGTGTGGCAATAATCAGGCCTGGGTGTGGCTAGATAAATTGAACTCAGGTGTGGACAACCCCAGTTATAGTATTTTTTAACAAGGGGGGCAATCACTTTTTCACACAGGGCCATGATGGTTTGGATTTTTTTTCACCTTTAATAATAAACACCTTCATTTACAAATTGCATTTTGTGTTTACTTGTGTTGTCCTTGACTATTGTTTAAATTGGTTTGATGTTCCGAAACACTTAAGTGTGACAAACATGCAAAGGAACAAGAAATGAGGAAGGGGGCAAACACTTTTGCACACCACTGTACAGTCTAAAGGTCCACAGGGAGTCATTAAAGGGATAGATATCCATCTCCATCAAAATGGAGACTACATTTAATGTTCACATTTTAACATTCAGCACAATAAGAGTAAGGGTGTCTACTCTTTGGTGCAAGAGGGGATCCGACATCTAAACACATACAGTTTAACTGTTTAAAATCATATTCATGTAAATAAATGTTCTCAAATAGTTTCCTTTAAAACAAAGTCCTTGCTAATTACCATATTATACCATATATCTAATTGACGACGTAGATGTAGGAGCCATGTTTACCCTAAAAAACGTAAGTTGAAAGATGTAACGTTATCATTATACTAACTGTGGTAAGTCATCATCATCATAACTCCTTTTGCCAGCCTTGTCGGACAAGTTAAGTCAAAATGCTAGCATATACGTTAGAAGACTTTAAGCGGGTTTGTGTATGGAAATATCTCTGAGTATGTCTGTCGTGCTCGGTTTCATATTTTTAGTTTTTAACTGAATTACCACCGAAGCCATTTAACTGGGTTAACATTAGACTGCGTGGCCTTGCTAGCAGCTAACGTTACGTTAACACACCGGCTAACAGTGCATGCTGACATTTCTACCTTTAATTTACGTGTTATTCCTTTATTGTTATAATTTGCTTGACGTGTGTAAATGTGTTCGTAAATGTTGAAAGCGAAGTGAACCTTGAAGATCCGACTTATTTTTCCAATGTGCTGACGTTATGGATTAAAACCAGCAAGGGAGGGAATAGGGGTTTGTCCATGGTGGACATTTGTAAGAAAAATCTTCCTGCTCGTAAAACTGAATGCAAATAGATATAATATTCGGTCAAATAGATAGCTAGATTCCTGGCCTGATAAGCTCATTTGGTTCGGTGTTAAATGTGATTCATGGAGCTACAATTAAAGCATTTTGCGCAATCCTAACGACATGGTAACGTTACAGGGTCTGCTTTGGAGACATCCACATCAAACCATATCCATTTCCTTCACCTCTGCTGAACGGCTTCATTTTAAGCTACGATTTTTGTCTTCAGAGCTGTGGGTCTAGTAAATATCAAGGAAAGAGCTAAACTATCAAATGCACAAACGTTTAACGCTAGCTCCCCGTGGCATATTAGGCATAGTCCATCCAATATATGTGGCCAACCATAGACAGTTAAAGAAAGTGGTCAACCAGAACATCTATTTTTTTTCTCTCTCGCTAACACCAGTGGGGAAAACCTCTTCAAACAAACTAACGTTACCTTTTTGTCGTTGTCTGGTACAGTTCAAATCGGTGTCAAACCGGAATCCTCTGTCAATCGGACTACGGCTGCAAAACCCGTCATTTTATGTTGCTTACTCGATAGATGTCTATCTTTTTCCCATCTTTTGCCAGCAGTACCAGCGGCTCAGGAGAGCCAGGGCGCCTCAGTGACGTCAAGCCTCTTATGCGCGTTCACGACAGCCTTCCTCGCCACGCTTGAATCTTAAATGCGCGGTCACGAGTCTAAGATGGTGAATGAAGACAGCAACAGAAAACAGGCCTACCAACATTTGGACAGCAAATAGCTTTGACTAAACATGTTGAGATAAGTAAAGACTGTGGTTAACTCTGAAGTTTTAAAAATTGCATTCAGTAAGCAGGCACCTATGCAACCGTAGTATGCCAAAAATGTGAGTAACTCGGATATTACCAATATAATATTAATTAGACATTGTGAATGAGGTGAGCTTTTCATTTTGTGTAAAATAATATAAAGGAGATGCAAATGGAATGTTTAATTAAAAAGTAACAGCAGGGGGCAGCGCTAACTTGGAAAATTGCATCGCCAGTACGGTTGCTATAAATATAATGGTCTGTCTGATTGCTTTCTTTTTTCCAGAAAAAATGCTAACAGAAAATCGAGTCACACGTATGTACAACAATATTCAAAGGTAGTATATTTGCCACTCATGACAGAATAAATCTCTTTTTTTCTTTTTTGCTGAAGCCCCTTCAGCGAGCTTTGGAGGAGGGTCTGGCAAAGCGAGACTAGAACGAAGCAGACCAAGGCTTACAAACATCATCCTGTATTTTCTTCAGATATTAATGGTGTGATCAAAGTAATACATTTTGTCAAAAACTGTATCAATTAAAAAAGGTTTTCAATTTTCACAACAGAGGTGTTCGGTTTTATTATATCACAATATCAGTATATGATATGATAACATTTAATTGTATATACCAATTTAAAAAAAAATTGAAATAAAAAAAATCATAAGGATCTTTATATTAAAAAACATATTGTAACATATTTTTCTCTAACTAGCTATAACATGTGTTTACACCTCAACTCGGACCCAATAATGCAAGAGTTTAAACATATCAAACCCTTCATGCATAATTTTATGGTAGTTTTATCCAAATTTGCTTACATTAACGTGTCCCAAAAGGATTATTTTCATTAATATTAATTAATTTGAGATTTTAGACTATGCTTATTATATCATTTAGAATTAGTGATATGTGACATGGCTTTGGATTTAAATCCATTTTCATAAGGAAATCAATACAAAATGTATACAACAATGGTGCTTCAAAGGGATTTATGTATGTGTTATGGTTATGAGGTCATAATTCATTGGCGCAGGCGCTTTCAGAAAAACCCGTTTTCTTCGTCAATATGTAGCTAGCCACTGCGCCGCTTGTTTGAGCCCACAAATCGCAACTTTGATGTTCACCAATTGGATGACGTGTCTGCCTGACACTTAAGGATAGTGTTCACGTATTCTCCTTCATAAATGTGAAGACGGATTAACGCTGTAAAGACAATTTAAACGCCGATGCGTGTCAGCTGTATTGTGGATAACGTTACGATATAGAGGTAGGTCCATCTGCCACCCGGCACCGCTTAATGTTGCTAACTGTTAGCAAGGCCAGACATGAAGCGAGACTCGCTAACTCAACGAACAGCAGCTAGCACAACGTTATTAAACCGAAACAAGCGTCATTTAAAAGTGTTTACCAATCGGCTACGAATAGTCTCTGAATCAGCTACCTAGCTAGCTGGCTATCTAGTGAGAATCATTTTAAGATGCGTAATAACAACAAACGAAGCGTTAGCGTTATTAACGCCTCAGATAACATTGCTTTAAAAAGGGACAGTCAGTAGGTTGGTCTAGCTTTTTAGGCCATCAGAAAGGCCAGACTAGCTGACGTTAGCTAGCGAGGGAGCAGTGGCAAAGGCTGCTCGATTGCCAACCGGTGTCATACGTATCCGGTGTATTATAGTACGGCTTGTAATGGTAATCACTCCGGTATGGGGACTGGCCGTGGATACGGTAAAGTTGTCCATATGTAGTGCACGCTAGTGTTAATTGCTAACGCTTACATATACATTGAAATGGCAACAATAGCTATGTGAAATTACCTTACACGTTAAGAGGAATTTCAAACTACGGGGTGAAATATATTTTAAGATTACGTGACGTGGGGATCATTTATCGTCGGTTAACGTGTTACTGGTTAGCTAATTAATGCCAGCTAACTAGCTCTGTGCTATCTATGCTTGTTAGCAAGCTAACAAAGAGCCGTTGCTCCTCCTCGCTTTGTATGGTCGAGACTGCCATTTCAAATGGCTGTGGTGTCACTAACAAGGCGGTAGAGAAATAGACGTAAGACAAGCTGTACGTTAATTAATATAGCTACTAATTGAATTTGGTCGTGTCATTGTTTCTCAAATTTATCGGGATGTTATTGCTGCTAACATGACCGGATTTGGTTTTGACATTGTGGTAGCCTACGCTGGTAATGGCCGCAACCATGGCAGTTTCTAACGTTAGATGACTAATAAGCAACACCACTGTCATTGCAACCCTGGGTATTTGAAAGAAACACATTGCAAAAATAGTCATGCGCGTTGCACCGGTCTTTGCATCTTCAGTTATTTTTATTTATTGGCAGGGTTATATCTTTGTGTAGCTTTAACTTTGGGCAGAAGCGGTTTTAACAATTGTCTTATTACTAGTTATCCAGACAATATCACTAATATGCGTAATGGTGTTTGTGATTTCCTGTTTAAACTTGAGAAAGGAATGATGCTGTCGACTGTGTTCCAGTACTTATGGTCTCAAACGCACGTGAGAATAATTAGTTTAGTGTGTCATTCTGAAGGGCTGTGGAATGCATTTGGGATTTTTGTCACATTACATGCTTATACATACTTATTTATTATTTACACGTAATGCTTACTAAACAAATTAGTTTAATTTCATACCAATTGGGCACAGTTTTGAAATACAGTAAAATTGCCAAATGGGCCCTTCAAATAAACCTCTTTAAATGTATGCATGTGCCTTACAGAATGTCTCTTGGCAAGACAGCACATTTTATTAAAGACAAATTCCTACTTCACAACAAAAGTGAATCAAAAAATGATCAAGCTTCTGATTAAATAAATGCTATTAAACTTGATTTAAATTCTGCTAATTAACACTTGATCTTGTTGAGATTTGACTACATTGGTTACTTTTTGAAACGTTTTTCTTTTCTCTTGCAGTGAACCTGGACTGGACCATATTCCAAGTGTTTGTTCTTCTTGCCTTTGCCTACAGTAGAAGGTGTGGTGACTGTTGTGGGCTGTGGACGTTTCTTCCTCATCAGTGATTCCATATGCTTGATAGAAGCTGCACCCTGTGTCTTGCAGGATGGATGGTGGGGACTTAAGGAGACTTGCGTATCAACATCAGCACTCTGTTCTGCTGTGGTGTTCATTCTTTTACAGTTTACAAGAGAACACCTTCTATTCTACACCTCCAATCTCTGCACTATATATATCTATAAAAAAAGACTGTCTTTAAGCAGTAAAAAGAGACAGCTGAAGGTAGAAGTTCTTAGACTTTTTTTCTTTTCAAACACAGATCAATACTGCTTACATAAGCCTATATGATTGACATGGAGGCTTACTTGTTTTAATTAGTTATTGCACACCCTTACTCTTAGTGTGGGTGGTGGGATGTCGGAAAAGCCAGACAACAAAATGGTGAAGTTCCTGGCTCCCCCTCAAAAGAGTGGAAATGGCCCCAGTTCTGGTTCAGATTCGATGGTGAGTGAGTGCCGGCCAACAGAGGTGAGACGCCGGCATCACACCATGGAGCGGGATCGATGTAACCCGGAACACCGTTTCTTGCGCCGCAGTGTCATTAGTGATTCCAATGCTACTGCATTGGCCCTCCCTTTACCCAGCAAGATCCCGATCCCCACACCTCAACGGGTTCACCTTCGAGAAGCTGCCCCCGAACGGCAATTGGTTTCTGCTACTGGTCATCTGCAGCAGGCTGAACCAATTTTAGCTCAAAATGCGGAGTCTGATAGTGGAGTATTAGAAGGAAAAGGACTAGCTAAGGTGGACGTAGTGCCTTCAGAACAGGAGCCCGCCATTGTACAAGACACCTATGATGGAGAGGTGATGTTAGCAGCCCGCTCCGCAACAGGCTTAGAAACAGAATTGCCAAGTCATACAGAACCTGAAAGCACCACTGAGGTGAAGGTACATCATGAAGAAGAGGGGGAGGAAGAAGATAAGGACTCTGCCAAGGCACGAGCAGAGGCAGAGCAGAGAGAAGCTGAGAAAAAGGTGCAGGACGATATTGAAGAGGCAGAGACCAAAGCAGTGGGAACATCACCAGATGGGCGATTCCTAAAGTTTGATATAGAAATTGGACGTGGCTCCTTCAAGACTGTGTACAAGGGCTTGGACACTGAGACCACAGTGGAGGTGGCTTGGTGTGAGCTCCAGGTATGACATTTGTATAACCATTATTCTTATTACTTACCTTCCATTGTTGCTATTGCTATCACATCTGTCGGTCAATAATGTTCTTTTAATAGAGTCATCATTATGCTTTTATTTCTACAGCAGTTGTCATCTTCTCCTTTTGTTCAGACTGTCTGCTTTTATTGGGCCTAAGGGATTTGCAACACTTAGGGCACAAGAAATTACTGTTGACTATATTCAGGGTTAGACTTTGTTTCATTGCTCTGGTAGTTTGCAGAATTGATATCATAATGATTTTCCTTATTAGTTTTTACACTCAAGAGGATAGGATATACCATTTTAAAAAACAAACAATGCTGATGACCGAATTATAACCATACATTAAAAGTTATAGCTGACTTATAAAAACACAACCAGGTTTTTTTCTTGCCTTTTAAAATATTTCTGTAAGCCTTTATATACATAAATGTCAACATTTTATTATCTAAATACAGTTTTCCTGTATTAAAGAATCCACAAATTTGCTTTTAATCTACTTCTGACCAATAGTTAGTGATTTTCTTAAAAATGCTTATGGAAAAATTGTATCTCTCCAGTTAAAGCAGCAACATGGCACAAAGCAAAGTTTTATTCAGCATGTGACTATTTGCCTTTTATTGTCACGCTTTCTCCCTGTCATAAGAGGGATAGGCCTCACACGGCAGCATATACAACCATAAATACACACGCACTCTGGTTTCAGAACAATGTGAAGATTGCAGACACATGCCCATCCCCCACCTCACACAGACCAAATCCAGCGCATGCTCTGTGATTTCCTGCTCTGAATGCTTGTGTGAATGTAAAATGGGTCACATTCCTAACAGAGGAATCTCCTGTGTGACTAGAAGAAGGCTGGCCTGCCAAGGCCTGCTTCTAAACTATCAGTCCAACCTCCGCCCGCTTAACTTTCTTACATTTTCCCAAATATTTGTTTTATTAATCCCATTAAAACTCAACAGATAAAACTATGCCTTCCTATCTCTATTTGTCAAGATTATGCTAGAAGTCGTTATACTTGACCTTATTTTGTCTTTACTTTATTCTACAATATCTTAATTGCCAACTGTTGTAGAGGCATAGAAAGCTATGTGATATTTTACATTCGTACAATGATTGCACAGTTTCTTTACTTTATTATACGTTCAACTTCATGTATGGCAAGATTCTTTATTGTAGATGGGAGATTGATGCACCTTAATGCTGTTGATTGTTTAGTATTAGGCCGACAACTAATGATAAATGAGCATGTAACCAGAGCCAGGTTACTAAAGAGAAAAATTGATTTCTGTTGAATAAGATATTAATTTGTGAACCATTGGGGGATTTTTCTGTATGTTATAGGATAAAAAAAGGTTTCTGTGGTCTCCTGTGACTTCCGGTGAAACCAAAATGTACCCGTCTTGTTTGTGTGGTTTGTAGGAAGCGATTCATTCATATTGACAAGTTGTAACTGTCTCTCTTTTGAGAATCACCTTAACTTGGTGTAGGATCTAGCCAGGTCTGTCGGGTTACACTATTGGGAGACTGTTTCAGTGCAAAGAGGTGGCTTCTAGAATTCTTTTATAGTTGAATGAGAAAAAAGCTTTGCTTTTATGCAGGTGGTCAGTTCTAAAATATGAACATGCAACCTTATACTGTCATTCCTCTGTCAACACATAGTGGCAGTGCTGGAAACGGTTCAGCTACGCATGAGAAGCTGAAATTCCCTCTCACATGGTTCTAAAAGCTGTCCTGTGATCACTTAAGTGCTAGTGTTTCATTCCCCATACATCTTCATCATTTTTGTGGAATATAATGTGAAAATACATTATTTTCTGTATGTTTTTTCAGTTTAGTTTGAATTGTTCAGTGCCTTTTCAGTCATATAATTACAGGCATTTCCTCTTAGGTACATTTGACAGTAGTTGAAGTATATTGGCCCTTTTCTAGTTTGATTACATGCAAAATGCAATTATCCTCCAAAAAAGCAAATTCTTTCAGAACAAATTTTATGATTGTACTGTTTTGAGAAAGGAGTAAGGGCTCATCCAGTTAATTACTTAATTGTTCTGTTTCCTGTTGATTTCAGAATCACTGATGTTGGAAGTAATCAGCCTTGCTTAGTGGATGTTCACTGGAGATTTGTTGTTAACTGGACCGGGGCTCCAGACTGTAACCATTTTTTTGTGATAGTGCGAGTATTTTAATTACTCGCTCATGTGCGACTTGCTATTTCATGACTTTTTATTTTAAATTAAAATGACTCTTTAGTCTTAAAGTTCAACCAGAGGGTTGTTTCAGAGGTGTGCTGTCATAACCTTAAGTGTTACACAAGCTGTGCCTCAATCACGGCTAGACACTTGAGTGTGTAAAGTTTAAATAAAATGGTCCTGGCTCATTCAGTCTGGAAGGCCATCGGTCCACAATCGTCTAAGAATTTCTAGGCGTCCCACCATTTTTAACAACTCATAAATCCACACATTTGTTTCCAATCTCACGTTGCAGGCATGTTTGAACAATAAGTAGGTCACCACAGAGAGGAAGTGGAGGGAAAGAAAAGGAATACATGTAGGAGCCTTCCCTTTTCTTGCTCACTCATCCATCTTCTGCTATTTCATCTTCCACTCACTGCCTCCCCAAGTCCTTCCTCTCCAGTCTTGGCTGATGCCAAACATTGAAAGATGAGGAAGAAAACCCCAGGCATCCTTTAGAAGATATGTCCAGCTGGTTGATGGCATCTGCTGGGAGTGACACGCTTTTACAAAAATAGTTAAACGTAGTGACTTGTCTTCATGATTGGTAGTCTTGTGTTTACCAAAGATTTGAAATAATTAGGGACTGTTTTTTTATTTAAGGGGCTACTGGAGGAGTTTTGGAGTCTTTAGTCAAAAAACACTTCTCCCTCCCTCCCTTTTGTCAATAAAACATTTCTATGACCCTCCAAAATTATTTGGGGGTGGGGGGGCATGACCCTCCCCAACAATTTATTGATGCCTTCTTTACTGGCTTGCGCTTGGCAAAGATGTACAGATAGCCATTGTTTTTTTTACAACCTTGATGTACATGTCCAACCTCTGCTTTCTCATCTTAATCAAACTCCACTGTTATGGTGGCCATTTCAGTAGATTTACTCACCAACATTGTTGTGGAAACACAATAAATATGGAACCTAAATACACACTTTCTGCATCACTTCATTACTTCAAATACTAAGTTACTCTTAGTAAACTAGTATTCATATGAAATAAAACAATACATCATTGAGACCATTAGACAAAGCACATTGGATAAAAACATATTCAACACGTGAACTGGTTGCTATGGACTCGTCTCTAGGCTTCCTCAGTCATTGTATATTTTAGCTTAGGTAAAGCTGCCCAAGTTGAACATTATTCCAAATGTAATTTCTCAGACAAAAGGCTGTCGTTTGCACAAATAATCACAGGGACCGAAAGGATATTTGAGTCTGGTATGGTTGCAGCCTGGAGATTTCCCGTCTCATGCAGGCCCCCAGGAAGAAAGCCATGTCATAAAGCCACCATGGACGTAGCGGATAAGGGTGGAACTGCACCTTATGGCCAAGAAAAACTTTTCACATAGACTTTGCATGGCAAAAGAAACTTGTATATTTCAGCGGATAATTTTTTTGGGGGGTATATCAACTTACCACACCGAACACTTAAGGGGTCCTTGTTTAAAACGTCACATTTTCAACATTTTTAATATTTACTGTTAGCCGAATCCAGAATTATTAAATTAGGCATGATGAATGTGCGTAATAAACACAAGCAGACCCGTGGGACTGTGCCAGTCCATGTCGCCCTGCCTTGGGAACGCTCCTATGACGGTTCCCCCCAGGTCCTGTAGCGGTAATAATGGATATAGCTCTTAATACATTGATGGTTTTCATGGCCTCCCGGCTGCTTGCTGTCCTTGAGTTGCAACTTTTCAAAAGTAAACCTTGCATCTGTGCCGCTGTGTTTTCGTACGTTGGTGTTTTTGATGTTTTTTTAACTAAACAGTACAGCCACCAAGCTAATGAATGCCATTATTTTTCAGCAGATGTCTTAGTTACAACACGATGGAACTAGCAAAGCAGTTTTGTGTGTATATGCGCGGGCAGGATTTTTTCAGTTTGAGAAATTGCCCGGTCTCTACAAAGCTACAGCTCAAATTGTCTGGCTGACTAAACAGGGAGGGGAGCCATCTGCTAGTGATGGGGACAGAGACTGAGAAAGCTACATGGAATAAGATGCACCAAACAAGCCCTGTTGAATAAAAAAGTTGGGGCTTCATCGAGCCCTCAGTGTCAACCTCAGATCAGGCCTCAAGGCAGGGACCTGACAGAGCCACCCCTTGGCATGATCACAGACCTACTACCACAGTCTATTTTTAGGATTGTTGGGTAATTTATGATGGGCCTTTTGCCTAGAAGCAGTATTTTTTGTTCAGCTTTGGTGACACGGTTGTAACTGGAATACCATGTGATTCACAGTCAGTGCGTTTACATGCAGTTTAAAAAAACGATTTCTATTCAGGTTAAGGCAATACCCTGATTTCTAAAACAACATGTAAACACCTTATTGGTGACTACCATGCACTGTTCCAAGTGTTATTAACAGCAGGACATGACACAGGCCAAAGAACTCTCAAGTGTCTGTAAAAGGGAGTGTGATGTGTCTGATTGCAAGATTGTAAATTCCTGTAGGGTTTTTACAGGCTCTGGTTCATTTTTAAATAATAAGAGAGCTATG
This sequence comes from Etheostoma cragini, assembly GCF_013103735.1. NCBI lineage: Eukaryota > Metazoa > Chordata > Actinopteri > Perciformes > Percidae > Etheostoma > Etheostoma cragini. Next base: position 7,610,126 of record NC_048414.1, on the reverse strand, counting down.
TAATTGGTTTTTCCTTAAAGCTGAGTAATCATGACAAAAAGTTAAAAGGTTAGGGTTTCTTAATGTGAGTGTCTTACAGGGAAGGCTGATTTTTAACTAGTTTGGACTTGTATTTTTGTTTTAAATGAGTTACCAATGTGGCAGTGTGCCTACAGTGGAATTGCTGTCATAAATGCAGTAGTTTAGGTATTTGTGGGGGGTTGATGTGCCGTAGACCCACAGCTAGGAACTTGTAGGTTTTGAATGCTGCCATGAATGTTTGAATGATGCAGAAAGAGAGGGGAACCACTGCCCCAATAGATGTATACGGAATACTATATAGATACTGGAACTGGAAAGTAGGTCAGTTCTTTCAAGTGCACGGTGCCGCCTCCATTACTCGTCCATTTTCCTCACATTCTATTTCCTGACATTGCTCTCTAATTGTTAACATATGTTTTCCCTCTTAGTTATCATTTTTTCTGCCCTAAGTTGCCCCCAGACACTAAAAACATTCAACCTCAAACCTCCAAAATACCCCCCACAAAGGCTGTAGCAGTTTCAGTTGTGTTTTTTCTTGAGCTTGATGATGTCAGCAAGAGATAGAAAACCTTCCAGTGACTAACACCCAAAGTAAAATCCTTACTCCCCACTCACAAATGGACGGAATTTCCTGAACAGCCTAGCCCATGGCCAGCTGCCTCAGGGTTTAAAGGGAGGTCTTTGCCTACAGGGTTTCACTGGGCTTGTCTGACTTGCATGGGTTTGCTAATTCTATAGTCATGCATGCTGTAAATGTAGGTCATGCCAGGAATTACTTATGGTACATGAGAAGGCCGGTTCTACAAAGTCCAAAAAATGTTGTTTTTACTCAGACCCTACAAAATGTTTAATTGCCAGTCAGTTTATGGTATGTTAAATACCAGTGGGCAAACAATGCTATCAGCTTTGCATACAATTTGCTTTTATTCATTGACAAACTCATCAGCTGTCAAGTATTTGTTGACTCTGTTCATCTGTAGCTTTGTGTAAAGGTACACAGGTGTACAGGTAAACACAAAATTAGCCTGATAGCAGATACAGTTGATAGGGCTCGGCAATATGTCAATGATAATATTAATTATAGTCTATCATTCTTGTAAATGATACAGTTTTAACAGTGTAAATCGAACCAGAATTACTCTCCTAATAAATAATCAATTTACATACATTATAATGTAAAGGATTTTTAAGGCTGATACCGATATACAAGTATTTGGTTATTTAAAAATCTGAAATTCCGATATATTGGCCAATATATATATTAAAAAAAAAAAAAAATTCCAGAAAAGCGTAACAAAACTTAAAAGGATTAGTTATTTGTAGTTATTTATGAGTTCTCACTAAAATAATAATTTGCTTTATTGTCACAATAGAACAGAGGGTCATCAAAATATATTAAAGTTCTGATAAATTAAATGTAAAAAAAAAATACAAACTTAAGATATGATATTGGTGTTGCCAATACTATACAATATATTGTATAGTAAAAAGGTATACAAAGAGAACGGATTTGATTTGGTGTAACAAGCCTGGTTGTTTTTGTTTTGAGATTATAATCTACTATTTCCTGAGTTTCTCTCAGGAATGCTGTGGCCATTTTGGTATTCTTGGTATCTAGGACGAAGCTGGACACATTTCCTTTAGTTCACAGTAGTTTGCCACTTCCCTCTGCCCCCAAATGGATTTATTTGTACTTGCTAGTGTATATGTGCAATTTTGTGTCTGTAGAAGGAAATGTGAATTGAACCACCTTATAGTTAAACTTTCAAAGGCATTTCATTCAGTTTAATTCCTTTAGGTTTTTCCACTGTTCAAAGCTTGACTATTAAGTTGACAGTAGTTTTTAAAAATGTTTTCTTATGGATGATGGGCACATTCATGGGTTATGGTTAGAAATAAAATATTTCTAACACATTTGAATTGATATAATAACAATAATAAGAATACGTTTTATTTAAAGCGCCTTTCATGACACCCAAGTTCACTTCCCAAACAAAAAAAGGAGAATGTTTTGTCTTCATCATGGCAGATATTTTCACATTACTGTTTTGGTCTTTAATGCATTGTTAAAAATGTCATCAGTTTAAATGGATCTGTTTATATAATACTGCTGCCCTTAGTGAGTAGTAAGAATTTTCTTTTTGTCTCCTACAGGATCGTAAGCTTTCAAAGACAGAGAGGCAGCGCTTTAAGGAGGAAGCAGGAATGTTAAAGGGACTACAGCATCCCAACATTGTCCGCTTTTACGACTCCTGGGAAGGACCCTCCAAAGGCAGGAAGTGCATTGTATTGGTCACTGAACTCATGACTTCTGGCACACTCAAAACGTGAGTCTTGACCTTGCCAGGGCTAACACACACATTAAAACCGAAGTCATACATACCTTATACATTAGGGCTTAGCCATCTTGACAATTTATTATAAATATTCTGAACATTTGTCTCGTCATTAAAAAACAAAATAATTGTTGAACTTTGTATAATCTGGTCATTTAATTTGTCAAAGTTTTATAAAATGTTTAACATTTTAGTACAATTAAAATACAATTCAAGTGCATATTCTCTTGTTAGGTGCTTTTATTAAAAAGTGTACTGAAAATTAGAATTACTACATTTAAATTACAAATGCTACATTTGCTAGCATTATTAGTTCTGTGTGTAAAAACGACTATCTATTTCTCTTGTAGATATCTGAAGCGGTTCAAGGTGATGAAAATTAAAGTGCTGCGGAGCTGGTGTAGACAAATCCTCAAAGGGCTCCACTTCCTTCATACTCGGGCTCCCCCCATCATCCACAGGGACCTTAAGTGCGACAATATTTTCATCACAGGCCCAACAGGATCCGTCAAGATTGGAGACCTGGGACTGGCCACGCTCAAGCGTGCATCATTTGCCAAGAGTGTTATAGGTACGACTCAAAAGTAATTTCTACCTCTGAGCTCTGTCCTGCTGTGGGGCAGTGCCTTTTGCTCATATTTGAATTGAAAATGATGGTATTTAAAGAGGGTATTTTCCTTGTTTTTCTGACGATGTGGTTTAAAAACAGACCACAGCGTTTCAGCTGTCTCTCAAACCACAGCTCAAAAGGTGGCCAAATCCTGTTTTTATCTTAGGCAGATAACCACAAGGCTTTCTCTCTTAACACTTGCACAGTGACTTTATCAAGTTTGGTCATTGTACAGAATATTTCTACGTTTGTCCAAAAGAGTTTTTTTTTCCCAGGCATCTACTGAATGTAAGTAGCGCCTAACGTTTCTCATACTATTAAACATTAATATGATTATTTTAATAGTTGTCGTGCCTTCTTGCAGGCTAACCTGACCATGGTAAAGGTATGGCCTTTGCTTCTGTCTTAGACTGGTCTTTGTTCTGTGGTTTGGAAATATGTGGTCTGTTTGCCAGTTATAGCTATAATATTTAACATCTCTTTCTATGGGCTTGCCTCAACAGGGTTTTTTTTTTTTGTAGTTTGTCTCTTACTGTCTTTTATAAATATTGCAGGGCTGCAGAATCTTTTTGATCCATCTCTGTGTCCAGGGAACTCTCCCCACTTTCTCTCTGTCAGCCTTTTGCCATTGTTTTTTGTTTTTATTTTGTTATTATTTTTACTTTCACATTCTTGGGTATGTTTTTAAAATGTAGGCTCTAGCCTCAGCTGTGCCCCATTCTGCTGTTTGGAATGAATAGGGTACTGCTGGTCATTGAGTAAGTATGAACTTTTATGGGCCTGGTAAGTGTGACAGTGTGTTGTAACACACATCTATATGAAAAGCAGTTACATTAAAACCAGCCAACCAGTTTTTCTGTGTAAGACCTGAGATTAAATGTTTTAGAACAAGGCCAATGTACAAAGACACACTGCTAAGCACATTAACTAGCTATGGGATCTGCTTCTCTCAGCCTTGACCATAACGGTTTCCTCCCGCAGGTCAAGGAGAGATGGTAAGTCAGACTTCAAAAGGTGAGTGTACTATGAAAGAAAATGTGGTTTTAAGGTAAGGCCTTGACAAAAGTTAATTCCATAGCTACTACTTATTCTCTTGTAGATATCATTGAGGTCCCTTTGGACAAATAAAACTGTATTCCGGTCAGAGTATTATTCTTTTGAACAGTGCAAATAACACTCATTTGGCGTGTGTTCTGCACATTGGCTACTTCAGTCACGTACTTATATCCCAACATGTTAGGGTCTTACACAGACAAACACGTGCTTTCTTCTCTGCAGTCTAACTGAGCCCAGCTTCTCCCTCCTTTTTTGTTTTCTTTCTCTTTTTTGCTTTCCTCCCCCTTTTCTTTTTTTTCTCTCTCTTCCAACTTTCACCTCACAGGTTCTACTCCAGGAGATGTCAGCAGGCTGGTCACTCCTCTCATCCTCCTCTTCCTTAACCCGTCACGGGTTAGAGGAGCAGAGGGTCAATGGGTTGTGAGAAGCCCACTCAATCAGTAAGGGAGTTCGAGAGTTCTGAATAGTTGTTTTGATTTAAGGTACCCCTGAGTTCATGGCGCCTGAGATGTATGAAGAGAAGTACGACGAGTCAGTGGATGTGTATGCCTTTGGAATGTGCATGCTGGAGATGGCCACCTCAGAGTACCCTTACTCAGAGTGCCAGAACGCTGCACAGATCTACCGCAGAGTTACCAGCGTAAGTCTTTTTTTATCAACCCTCCATGTCACCCCTCTGCCCTGCCTTCACCTCTTCCTATGTGCTAAGAAGGCTAGTGTCCTATTCTGGAATGATTTTTATTTTTCTGCCGACACCTCTTTATCAAGCTTACATTACATTCTATCTTCTATTGTATTCCACCTCTTAAATTCCATGTATTCACATATTTTCTAGATTATTCCCTATTGCTCTGTTTGAAGAACCCACACACTAAGAAAAAAACATGTCGTTTAACAAGCCTCTTTGCTACACCTCCTACTGTTTTCTTTTGTCTTTCCGTTTGAATTATGATTTATGTTGGTTAAGCACCTAGACCTGAGGTGTGGATGATTGATAAAAGGCGTGCTATTTCGCTGACTGATAATGGTTCAGTCTTGTGATGATGACAGGGCAGTAATTGTCATAAGAAAAAAAATAAACATACAGTATGACATACAGGTCATACTGGCCCACTTTTGAAATGCATTGTTACTGATATGAGTCATACTCTTGCAATTACAAGAGTATCATAGGTAAAGAGGTTAAACCTGAATATAGAGTGTATACAAACTGGGCCTTGAAATTAAAACTAAACTAAATCCTTAGTTTATCATTAAAGGAAAAGTAAAAATACTGACGTTTTGCCACATGAGTCAGCAGAGGACCTTTGTATTTCCTAAGTATTGAGAATTTTAGCTCTCTTTGTGGGCTACAAATAGCTCATACTGCAGCAGTAGATATTGAGAAACAAAGCCTACATTTAGTTGGTATCACATGGGTCCTGGTTTTACTGTTGTGTTCCGTGGGGAGACGGGCTGTTCTTCCTGTTTTGTCATTCAGCTCAGCTGTTAAGCCAGTCCTCCATTTGCCATTTACTCAATTCATTGCCTCTTGTCAGCGATCTATTGACTTGTGCCCTCCCCACTTGACATTCTTTAATCTTTAAATGCCACCTGGTAGAAAGCATGTCAACCTTTGAACGTTCTTTAAAATAGTTTATTAGAGACAATACCTTCCACTTCAAACTATGGCTTTTTGAGATTCATTCCAATACACAATTGAAAGAGGAAGTTGGTGTAAAGTTTCTTGTCATCTGAAAATTAAGATGTTGCTTTGTGGTACGAATGTAGAGCCTCTGAGCTGAAAAAAACAAGGTAATAAGAAAAGGTCATATGAGAAAAAGAACCATTCTTATTCAGGATTCTGTGTTTCCTGTAGGGGGTGAAGCCGGGCAGCTTCGACAAGGTGGCCATTCCTGAAGTGAAGGAGATCATCGAGGGATGCATTCGCCAGAACAAGGATGAGAGGTCTTGAACTTAAGAGCACATTTAACAGTTAAGGGTAGGAAAGCTCTCCAGGAAAACATACATTTGCTTACTGCTTGTCTCCCTCCATTTAGGTACTCAATCAAGGACCTTCTGAACCATGCCTTCTTCCAGGAGGACACAGGGGTGCGTGTGGAGTTGGCGGAAGAAGATGATGGAGAGATGGAGTATATTAAGCTGTGGCTGAGAATTGAGGATGTGAAGAAACTAAAGGGGAAATACAAAGACAACGAAGCAATTGAGTTTTCTTTTGACCTCAACAAAGACGTCCCAGAGGATGTGGCTCAGGAAATGGTGAATTGAACATTTAATAGTTTAATCAGTCTTTTAAAAATGCAACACTTTAATAACGCAGTCACAATTAATGACTGCATTACAAATCAAAAAATATTTAATAGTTGTTTTTTAATTGCAGACTTTGAAATGATCATTGCTGAATTGTACGTCATGCCTTTGTGCTATAGGTCGAGTCGGGTTATGTATGCGAAGGTGACCACAAGACCATCGCGAAGGCCATAAAGGACAGGGTGTCTCTAATCAGCCGCAAGAGAGCACAACGGCAGCAGGTATTTACATGCTCACCATAGTGCATCTAATGCTATTTATGACTTTTATTTGTGTGTGCTGTGATGTTTAGATGCTTTCAGTCAGTGCTCTTGAGGGATTTTAATACATTTGCTGCTGATTGATTTTAAAGGTCAGAGAAAATCAGGAAAAGAGAAGGCTAGAAGAAGAACAACAGCAGAGTCAGTTACCTCCAGCACAGCAACCAGGCCAACCGTCAAGCACGGAGGTGCCTCAGGTACAGCCAGCGCCACAGCCTGTTGCTTATGTCCTTCCACAACCAAACCAACACAGCACACAGATGTCTGCCCAATCTGCATCTCAGCAGAGCCTTCAGAGTTCTAACTATAACACTCCTCAATCAACCCAACTGACCAGCATGGCACAGGGTGTCCCTTATATCCCCCAGTCAACCGGGCAAGTCCCAGTACAGGGTCAGAGTGTGGCCACCATCCAGCTAGAGTCCGAGGAGCCTGAGACTGACCAACACCAACAACTACAGCACACTGGAGGAGGTGTGTATGAAAGATGATTTATAGTCTAATACACCTACAGCCTACTGCATGATAATAAAATGGTTTGTTTTCTGAAGGTGAGCGCATTTTGAGTATTTTCATAAATTAACCTTCTTGTGCACCTCTTACAGCCACTCACATTGGAGACCGACTACCTTGTTCCACCATCCCTCCTGAGGTCCAGCCTCCTCAGTCCGGAATATCCTACAGCTCTCCTCCCAGTCATCACCTTCAGACCCAAGTGTCACTCCCACAGACACAAAATGACCACACGCAACAGCAGTTGTCAGTGGTGAGTGATGTTGGGGAAAAAGGACATATTGAATGTTAATCAGATGATTGGATAGTGGTGTGCCTCATAATTAAGTATATACTTCAGTCAAGTTTATTATTATTATTATTACTATTATTGTGTGTGATACGGGTGGTATACTGTTCAGTTCATATCACGGTTTTAGGTTTTTGGTTCGGTACGTTTTGGTGTGGGGAGAGCATTGCCACCTGAAGTTTCACTACAGCGCAAGGCTTTTTTCCCCACAATAACTTTATTTGAAGTCATTTTTTTCTGCATACTTTTAAATGAACCAAACAATACATACGTGCCCCAAACCGTATCTAGCGCACCAGGTGATTCAGATTTTTTTTCTCCCTGAACCGTTACCATTCCTACTCTGTGCTATACATGTGTTCCTAGACCTATATTTCTGTGGTCTCGGAATTTGATCCTCTATCTGTTTAATTTATTTGCTGCCTTATTTCACCACATGTTGTTTTCTCTCTGTGGTGCATAAGGTTCAATCCCAGATGCAAGGTGTCCAACCTGAAGTTGTTCCTGTTGCGCCAAGCAGCCAGTCTGTTCCAGTGGCAACTCCACAGGTACATGTTGTGCTGGATGTATTTAAAGAGTAACTTAACACTAATTGAAAAGCTTTGTTTTACTGACCCCTAGTTAAAATTTTCCAATCTGTTGCACCTAACAAGAAACCTACCAGTAATGTCAGGTTGTACTGAACACACCCTGAGTACACTTTTATATCACTGCAGCAAATGTGAACTTAAACCACTCAAGGTCAGCAGAAACACAATTTTCAGAGGGTGTTAAGTCAAATTTTATAACACTTATATTCTCTGCTTCAGACAGGTGCTTTGAGCGCAGCTCAGTTTTCTGAATCCCGTTTTCCAGTCTCTTCTGCTACATTTTCTTTAGTTTATTTTTGTTCTGAAGATTCCTACTCTTACCTTGTGTTATATTTTGTTTCTTATAGTACGGAGTTTACTACCAACCATCGCCTCCCCCTCAGGTAGATAAAATGTCTACCATTTTCCTGTTACCACTTGTAAATACTGCCACGGCCTTTCTGAGAAACAAAATAAACACATTTGTTTATGTTTTCATAGATGTTGGGAAAATGTGGACCTAATTATAGTAGGCTTTTAAAAAATTGGAACTTACAATATCCAGAAATAAATATTACTTCTAATAGATTTTAAAACCTGGTATGTGCAGTGTGGATTGACATGTAATGTACATGTCTCTAATATAAACTGTAGAGAGGACATTGTTGACTGAACTTGCCATCCCACACTGTTAAATGGATAAATGCTCTGAGTTATGCAACAATGTTATCCAACAGGTAAGAGCATGTAGGTTTGGAAAACAGCCAAAGTGAATCTCTTAAATAGTTTTTAGGAAGTTGCCAAGAGGCCACTCTGATTGTGTGCCAGCTTTTATCTTACCCTCAGACCTTTCTAATTTTATTCTTGTTTCTGCCTCTCCCTCTTTATCCCTTTTTATTTTTACAGATTCCCACCCAGCAAGTTTTGATACCTCCATCCTCTCAGTCATCTCCCTCCCAACAGCAGCAACAGTCAGAGAGCAGCACTACTCTTCAGAGCTCCACTCTACCGCAGGCACAGACTGGAGTTCAGCAGCTACAGGTGACACACACAACCCCTGCATCTACTTAACATGCACATGTATTTGATTTTGCTTTAAGATATATCTCTTCACCTTACTATAGTATGGATTTCATGCTGTCCATTTTTATGTTTGTGTTTTTCTAAATCTTTTTTTTTTTTCTCTGGACACAACTCTTGTTACCATGCCTCTTTTTTTCTTCTACTCTTCCTCTCTGCATGCTACTCATTCCTGCATGACTCTTAGTCTTGGGCCAATGATCCAAGTCCTCCTATCCTGTCACCTCCACTCAATGCAGAGCACCTATACTTCCTTTATCAGGCCTCATGCTTCTCTATTCTGCAGGTATTCTATAGATCACAAAATAAGGTTGTGTGGGTGGGTGTATTTGGGGCAGGTGTGAAGCATTTGGTTCACACCTTACAACCCCTGCTTATGAAGTGGGACATTCATCAATGGATTTTAGGTGACATTTTACATATTGTTTTAGAGGATTTATATTTAATCGATAAACCGATTACCAATGTATTATCCTGCACCAATGAACATATCAAGGGCAGTTCTCCTCAAGCTTTTTCACCCACATTTACCTGACCTCAGACAAAAATAGGAACATAGAACAGTCTATATGTTCAGGACTTTTCAATTTTGATAAAAAAAAAGCAATCTAAACAGTTTCATATCCTTCTGTTCTTAAAACAGCTTTTGTTTTTTATTTGGAGCTTAAAATATTCAATGAAAACAGTACCGCCAATAGATCTGTGTGCATGTAATGAATATAAGATATTTGATCAAAGTCACAGTATTGTAACAACACACGGGGCTGGAATTAGAAATTGGTAGAACAGCAGTACCCTGTATAATTGTGACTAATATCCAGTATGGGTGGAAATCACCAAAGGTCTCAGGATACAATATCATCGCGATACAATATTTTGCGATTTTAAACATTGTAGTATCATGCAATGTATTACCTTTTTTCCAACTTCAAATTTTTCCCATTTTCAAATTATATCCCAAAAGGAAACTTTATCAACATCCGTTTTTATCTGAAAAGATACTTTTCTGTTTGTTCATCTCACTTCAATTTTGTTGCTGCAAAATGGGATTGTCTAGCAGACAAACTGACAACACATATATATATAATAGATCGATACTTGGCATCTGTGTATTAATACAGTATTGCCACAGAAAATATGCGATACTATGCTGTATTGATTTTTTTTCTTTTCTTTCCCCCACCCCTAATATCCATACATGCACTGCAGAGAAAAATGGCCACATAGGGAATAAAATGAAAACTGTTACAAAACAACATTTACAATCTGCATGACAACTGAATAATTGCGCTTGTTGGACCCATTCTCTTAATACATCCATGTTTGTGCCGAGATATCTGTTTTACCTGGCTAAACAACTCTATCTGGTGGATGGTCTGGTTTAAGTCATTCCTTTCCTGTCAATAGTTGGTCAACATAAGTTACCAAAATAAAATTGAATGAACAAATGTGAATGGTATGTAGATGATCATCGTTCAAGAGTCCCTAAACCATTTCAAAAGAGTATTATACAAACAATAGGACATTTTTGTGATTAGCTTTTGACATGATGTGCTTGATTTATGAATGTCTTCTGTTTTTTAGGCCCCTGCAAACGTTCCTCAGTCCGCACCAGCAGAGCAGCCGGGATCCTCTGCTCTGGTGCCACCATCTGTAGACAGGTGAGAAGAAAGTTATTTCAAAAATAATTATAAAACACCAGCACCACACTTGTGTCTGATCTCTCTCTCTCATGGACCCCGTTTCTCTTTCAGTTGCCTGTCAGATGCTGCTTCAGGTCTTAGTGACGGCAATGAAGGCAGTTCTACATCAGGAGGTCGCCATGAGGGACGCTCACTGAAACGTCACCAGCGGCGATCTGTACGCAGCCGCTCCCGCCATGAGAAAACGACAAAGGCCAAGCTAAATGTTCTGAGTGTATGTATGAATTTGCTCATATTCATATAGTCATTTGCTTTTTGTCATGAGACAGTTTTAACCTGAACAAATGTTTGTTTGGCAGATCTCTAATGTGGGAGACCGAGTAGCAGAGTGTCAGCTGGAGACACACAACAGGAAGATGGTGACCTTCAAGTTTGACCTTGATGGTGATAATCCGGAGGAGATTGCACAGATCATGGTAGTACTAGTTCTGTAGCTCTTGCATCTAAACATTAGGAAATGTTAGATGACTTATGGTTGTGTTTGTTACAATAAATATATATTGTTTTTTTCACCTCGAATCTCCTTAATTCATTATTTAAAGATTATTTTGGGGGGGCATTTTTAGGCCTTTATTTGTATAGGACAGCTTAGACTTTAAAAGGGAGAGAGAAGGGAATGAGATTCAGCAAAGGCTGTGACGAGGAGTAAACCTCCTATATATGGATGCCCGCTCTACTCGGTGAGCAACAAGCGCCCCCATAATTCATCATTTACATTTTTTTAATAAATCCATCCTATTGCTCACCTTTTACAAATATTTCAACACAAAAACGTAATTAAGTCTGATTTTGCCTGAGGTAAATACCTCATTAAAATTTTTGAATTAGCCTTTTTTTATTACCTGGAAAAACAGTGGTTTTGGACGTACAAGGTTTTCACCTGACACAGATGTGCATTATTCATCCCATGTATTCATACAGTATATACTTTTGCACGGCTGCCGTTCACAAGACTTCCATTGTTGACAATGACAATCCACTATAACTGAACAGAAAACAAGTGCCAATGTCGCTGTTCTTTTAATTATCTGCCGCATCAGCCAATGATAGTCACATTCTAGACCGTTCTGTGGAACGTTCTCAGAGTTGTGTGTTTGTGTGTGTGTGGAGTTTACAGTAGTTGAACTTCTTTTCTATCTCTTTCAGGTTGAGAGTGTATTCATCTTAGAGAATGAGCGGGAGTCCTTCATCGAGCAGGTCCGTGAAGTCATAGAAATGGCTGATGAAAAAAGAGAAGGCATGAAGGAAGGTTTTTCCCAGGTATTTCTTTACTACACATCATCATATTGGCCATTATGACATTTTAAATCTCACCTGCTGAACTTGAGGATGTAACCACATATGTTTTATTTCTCTGCAGATGAGTGATCACCAACAACAGCCTGTGCTGTCTGTTCCCATGCTGCCAGGTGAACATACTTTAGCCAGAAATACAGTGCTCCAGTCCAGTTATTGATTTTTATGAAGTCCACCTTCGCATCTTACCTTTTTGTGTTTGGCCTTTCTCGCAGGCATTTCCCCCAGCACTACATCTCAGGTGGTGCATTCAGCAGGACGGAGGTTTATAGTCAGCCCAGTACCAGAGTCTCGTCTTAAAGAACAGTTCTTTGGCACTTCTTCTGCCAATACCTCCTTTGGCGATGAACCTGGTAAGAGAAAATTTTGTTTTATTCCCTGTGAGATCAAATTGGTCCACTATTTGGTTTCTCAAAGTGACATACTTGACACTGCATGAAAATAAGCTTTAACATTTTATTTAAAAATTAAAAATAAAAGAAATGGGTACAGAACATTGTCAAGGGGGAGAACCAAATGAATGAACCTTGGCAAGACACAAAACAAAGTCTAATGAAAAACACTAAAAACAGGGTTTTTGCTGGTTATGTAGTATTACACAATAGTTCACAGAAGTTGTTCACAGTTCTCATAAGCAATTTGTTTGTTTTTTTCTGAAATTTTCATAAAACAATTCCTCTTTTAAATTCTTTCTAGCTCCCTCTATACCATTGGGTCTTTCTCTGTCTGCTCCATCTGGGACTCTCCAGCAGGCATTCAGTAAAATGAAGCAGGACCGTGTAGAGAGATGCAGCACCCTTGATCTCCCTGGTGCTGATTTAGAAGCAGGCACTGCCCTGGCCACTGAAGCTGGACTCGCCCCAAACTCTAAAAATATCCTGGCTCCTCCAGAAGCTGTAGCTTCTGCTGCTAGTACTACTTTTCCTGGCTTGCCTCTCACATCTACTGCAACATCCTCACCACCTCCCTCAACTGGGAGAGTTTCCCCTACACCCATATCCACTCAGTCCCAAACTCCAGTTCCTGTCACCAGTGATCCCAGTCCTCCACCTCCGTCATCCCATGAACCAGCCCCGTCACAGCTTCCACCAGCTGCCAACACCCCACCTACATCGTCCACCATTTGTCCTTCATCAGTGCAGACCTCCGTCCCCGCAGTGCCTGGGCCTCAACTGAGCAGTAGTTCTGCCTCTGTCTCTCCTGTTGCTAGTGTTGCATCCAGTAGTACTGGCACTGCCCCTGCTCCAGAGCAGCCACCTTTTAATAGTGTTGTTTCGTCCTCTCAGCCTGTGAATTTGTCCACCCATGCACCACAGCAAACAACCTCCCAGGCTCAGCCTGTCACTATTCCTGCTCAGCCCCCTCCTCTCACCACGGTACCCAGTCAGAGCCAGGTCCAGCCACAGCCGGTGGAGTCTGAGGGTGCTGAGCTCCAGAACAAGACTGCCGGCAGAGATGACATCCAGGCTCTAGATAAGAAGCTACGGTCCCTCTTTAAAGATCAGAGCTCTGCGTCAGTTGATCAGAACACAGGCACCTCCTCTCCTCCCACTGGGACAACTTCTCCTCCACCTGGAGCTTCCCTGGTGCCCCCATCTAACCTTCCCCTCACCTCTGGGGTGCAGGGTGTCCTGGGTCCCACAACCACCCCAGGACAGGGTATTACCTCAACAGGACAGACGCCCCCAACTAAGCCCAGGGCACAGGTTAGTGAAAACCACATTATCCAAGAATGAATCCAAAATGCTGTTAATTGCTATAATATCTTGACTTGATTTGCCTCTTTGGTATACCTTTTAGACTTTACCCACTGGTTTTGATCAAGCTGCTACACCCCCATCTGAACTTTTACCCCCTTTTCCTGGACCAAATCAGGTGAGGTTTACTATGTTTCTGTAATACTACCTGCTCTACTACTTTTTAGGTTTTTAACAATTAGGGTAAATTAACAATAAGTACTTAGATGTCCTGTTTGTGTGACTCCACAGTCACAGAAACCCCTGGGTAATTTGGACGCCCAGTTAAGGAGAGCTCTGAGCCCTGAGACTGTTCAGGAAGGTAACAGAGTCCTGCCTCCAGCAGCTGGTTTCACTCGGGGACGTTTCCAAGTAAGTTTAAGACACAGCTAAAAATGTATTTGGTTAATTGAGTCAAAAAACAGCTTAGGCTCTTCAACCTCATGCTTGGTTCATTAAAATTTTCCCTCTCTTTCCCAGGTGTCTGTTTCTACCGATGGTGTGACCAGCCGCATTCCAGATCCCTCAAGCATTGTTTCCTCTTCTTCCCCTGTGTCATCCTCTACCTCCCCTTCTACATCTTCCTCTTCCTCAAGTCCAGAAAATACCCTCCACCGGTCATCCTCTTTGGCCAAAGGAGTTTGTGAAGCTGACTCAATAAATGAAGCCTCCTCCCTCTCTGCTGGTCCTGCCAGTCAGCCCACCACTATTGGGCGCTTTCAAGTCTCCAAAAGCACAAATGCCACACCTGGGCCAAGCACTGGCTCTAAAGTGGGACGTTTTTCTGTCACAGGTATGTACCAGATTCAAGTTTTAGCAAATTTGCGAAGCTTTAATAAAGTTTGATAGTCTAAGTGTTTAGACCAGAAGGAGTGATCCGGTGATATGCCGCAGGGTTGTGCAGTGATGGGAGTGTTACTTAAATAGCCAATTGGTGTGACATTGTTATTTAACTCCCCTATGTGGCACAATCTTTATTATTAACCTACTCTGTCACCTCATGTCTTTAATTTCCCTCAGTGACCCCAGCTCCAGCAGCAGGCTCCAGTCCATCACATGTTTCCAGTATGCAGAATGGCCCCTCATCCTCAACTTCTGATCCTCATACCGCACACACCCATTACAGTAGTGATAACAACGACGACTCTGAGACTGAGGACGAAGCTTTGCAAAAAGAAATTAGCCGTCTCAGGGAAAAGTATGTCATGTTCACAATCCCACTTCACACTACCTTTTTATATCCTCAAAGTGTAACTTCACAGCTTAATAGAAATATGTCAACATGACTATGTGTTCTTCTGCTCATAGACATATGATGGAGATCCAGATATTGCAGACTCGTCAGAAAGAGGAGATAGAGGCCCTGTTCACGCGGATGGGAAAACCTCCTCCTCCTTCTGTCTTCTCACCTGCTGTGGCAATGGCTGGAGGTCGACGAAGGCTTAAAAGCAAAACCTCCAAATCTGTTCGCAGTAGTGGAAAGCCCATTCCCATACACTTAGGTAAGGACAGTGAACTGACTAGTTTTGTTTTTTACGTCAAATGTAATACTCATTTTTATGTCGGTACTATAATCAATCTCTGAAGCTGTCTAAATGTGTTGAAATAGTATGTTTCTGGGTAAATGTTTACGAGCTGTTGTGTCTTGTGATTGTATGTTCAGGATCTCTTGCCCCAGCTCAGAGTCTTCATTGTTCAGAGTCCCCTCCAAAGCAAAGTTCACCCTCAACATCAGAGGCCTCAGAAACAGCAACAGAGGCATCACAAGTTAACCGGTCATCCATGAAGCAGCTTAGATCCTCTCCATCCATGCCCAGCCTCAGTAGTTGCTCCACAGGTATATGCAACCACTTCATTTGGTCAGTGAGCTCCTTGAATTGATTCCCTGAATATATTTTTTAGTTTACATCTCACCTCTATTCTTTTGTTTACCAGGATCAAGTGGGACCAGCTCCACTAATGGTTCAGGCCACATCCAGAACCACTCTACTCCTCTGAGCCAGCCGACTGGACCCAGTCCTCCTTCCTCTCACACCCAGAAGGGCAAGGGTACCTTCACGGATGACCTGCACCAACTGGTGGATAACTGGGCCAGGGACATCAGCCTTTCCCAATGCAAGAAAGGTCAAAAAACTGGGTCACCAGCACCTCTGGGACTTGATGTAAGCATTCAGTACCTTCTTTGAATTCTAAAAACTGTCATTGGAGGATTTTCTGGCTTTATGTGATTATTATGTTGTTGTTTTTTTAATGCTGTCATGTAATAACCCTGCTTATTCAGTAGCAACGTTCAACTTTTTATTCACTATTACAGATTATCCCTCCAGCCAACATGGGCCGTAAATTCTCAGCTCCAGGCTACCTCTGTCCAACACTTCCCACGCCTTCCACTACCACGTCCACCACATCCACTCACCTACCCAACCCAGCAAATCCCTCTGTCCCTTTGGGGCCTCGTAAAGGCTCTCTGGGACCAGCTGCACCCGGGTTTGGATACACCTCAGCCCCATATAGCGCTCCTCAGTGGGCAGGACCCACAGGCACATGCCAGGTCAGCATGCTTAACCCCACACAGCCATTAACGCAGTACCAGCCGCCTACGACAGCCTCAGTGTCCCTGCACCAAGGCTACCACATGGGAACCACAGCAGCCCCCCAGAATTCAGTTAGCCCTGGAGGGTCCAACCTAAGGCCTACGTAGCCCAGTGTAGCCCTGGTCCAGGCTGAGATAGAGGGCCACACAGGGCAGACAGTCATCAAACGAGAACCAATAGCTCTATTTGCAGTTGGCTGGTTAGCTGGTTTTTATTTCAACTTTTATTATGTTTTTTTTTTCTGTAATAGAGTTGACCTGTGTGGTTCAAGTCCTCTCAGGCAGAACGAAATCTGTCTGGCAATTGGAGGGAGAGTGCAATACACATCCACAGCACAAGAGTTGTGCTCTTAGCCTGCTATCAGCTGTGGAAATTGAGCTGTGATGAGTTTGGTTGTGTCTGGTAATGTAATTACCCAAGCGCATAACCAACAGCAGCCAAAGATGTCTATTCTTTTGAAGAGGAGAAAGTAGGATGAATCCTGGTTCACATCCTTACTGGTCCTGACTTGAAGATGAGCTGGGATTGAAAACGGTTGAACTAATACACCACCTAGACACAAATGTGTGCACACAAACACACACAGACACACACACACACACACCCCTACACCCCTACCTGACTGAAAATTAACCTGGTTGAGGGACTTGGGATAGTAGGTTAAGTTGTCTCAGAGAGCGATAGACGGACTGTACAGAAAGTGGGAGATAAGAGTGGAAGAGATGGTTTGTCCCAGATGAAATAGCAAAGTGACTGGTTGAGTTGGGAGCAGAAAGAATAGTAAGTTAGGCAGGAATGTAATGGAAAGGGTGTCCGTATGAATATATCCCTAATGGCTACCTATTAAGTAAAATGCAATAATGGCAAAGAGTAGATAAAACTGTCCCTTGTAACTGTGGCCTTAATCCCAAAACACATTTAAACATTGACTTTGTACATAGATATTTCTTCACTGGTTTATGATTCCATGTTAAGCATATTTATGTCCCTGTGAGTCTGGTGACATTGTGATTTGAGTTGTTCATCCATACAGATTTATTATACAGATTTATTCTTCTTATTCCTCTGATGTATAAGCCAGTGGATCTGCCACACAAAAACAAAAAACATTGTCCTGGTGTTGACCACCATTTGCAGTGTGAAACTTAAGAGGTGATGCTGCTGTAAAATCACAATCTGGTTGAGGGTGTAGAATTATTATTATTTTTTACTATTTTTTTTTTTGTTAACGCAAGAATGAAATAGGGGATCCCAAATTGACACATGACGCAAACTTAGTGCTGATAAAAGCAGTTCAAAATATGCTTATCATATCATAGAACAAGAAATAATTTTGGTATATTGCAATAGTATTTGTTGAAGGATTCCATCTCTGAGGGGATGCAGCATCCCCACTTCTACCAGTAGTATACACATGTGGTGTACAGTATACAGATGAACAGGTTGTCAACACATTAAATAACACTTAGCCGTCATCTTTCAAATCACAAGTGTCTGGGGTTCTCTCTTTCTGTGGTCAGTTTTTGTATGCGTATATTTAATAAAACAAATGTTCTTTATGGACCTGTATCAGCCATCAAATTTTGATGTTTCACTGTAATTATTATTAAAGGTTGTTAAACAACATGTAGTTAAAGGAATATAAAAAAAGTGCAATTGCAGGGTTGTTGTTGGTATCCTATTCATTAAGCAGGAGTAATCCTGTGGTGTATTAAGCTCTTCTCTATGACTGCCCTGCCCCCCCACCCCCACCCTTTTTTTCTATTTTATTGTATTTATGTTAATGTGAGGTAAATGCTTTCACATAATGCTCCTTCACTAGAGTATGCTTGTGGTGACCCACCCAAATGCTCTCTGAACTGTAAACATGAGGAACACTTTAGTGCCTTGCAGCTTCACTATTGACAGGTTCCAGATTCATCTAGTCCTGTAGCTGTGACTTCACTGCAGAAAACTAAACCTGTACATGACGTAAACACACAACAGGTGGCTCCATAACTGCCAGAGGATGTAATTCTCTGAAACATTAAACAAGACGGCACACAGGACTGCAGAACAAAGAGCACACTGAGTAATGTTGAAGTGTTTCGGTTCTCTTTACAGTTCCATTTGTGTTGGTTGTGTAATCAGCTGTGTATTTATATTTGGCTCAAGCGTACATGGTTTTTGGCTGACATTTGTTTTTGTGGATTTATCATTAAACCGTTTCATAGATGCTCTTGTTCAGGCAGCAAGTGAGTTGTTTAAAGGTTGTCATGCTGATTCAACTTATGTCTCACCACCACCTCACACGAGTGCCATGCTGTCATTGTGACCCTTTTGCCTGCTCGTAGATTGGATGAATAGTTAAACTTCTCTAGAGAAAAAAAACAAAGTTACTGCAATGCAGAATATGCAATGTTTAAAGGGGACTGTGGGGTAATGGAAACATTTGCATGCTGATGAGGGTTGTTACTGACTTCAATGTTTTTGATATTGGAATAAAAGTATTTTTTTTTTTATTCTTTGCCTTTCTGAGAGTATTCACAGATCAGTTTGATTGCCATTCAACAATATCACTGGCAAAGCTTTGATATCAAACCATCGACATATGATTTCTGCATGCCGGCTGCACTAGTGTTTAATCTTAAAAAGGACAACTAACTCAAAACTGGCTACTGTACAGCACAAGGTCACAACAAAGCTCCTAAAGTCCATATGCACCGATGCTATTACCAGTTATTATCACAGACCTCACAGCACTGTTTGAGGCTACTGACATGTAGTGATATTTGTTGAGCTCTTATTTTTGATCCCTCCTGTGATTCAGTGTCTGTTTTGTGTATGTTTTTCACATTGTACAAATTGTAAAAACAAATAAAAATATAAATTAAATTATGTTTGTTTATTGGAATAATATTTATAAGTTGTTTTGACCACATTGTGCTAATTTATTTTGCATATTTGTCACTAATGCTTCTCTGGGGTGTTTTTCTTCTATTAAATACATAAAGGTCCCATACTGTTAAAGGTGAAATTTCTATGTCTTATTTTTAATATAAAGCAGGTTGAGGTGCTATATAAACACTCCTGTGTTCAATAAGTTAACTTTTTTTTTTTTTAAATATGCCTTTAAATAAGCAGTCAGAACGATTGTGATGTCACAACTGTAATAAATATAGGTAGAATGTGCTGCTACAGTGCCGTTAGTCATTCCCCGGCTGCAACAATGGCACTTAGACTTAGAGAGCACAGAGGCAGACGACCCGGAAAGCTTTGAAGCTAATGTAAACATGTTCTAGTAGAAACTTAAAATACAAGTATGAATCTGAAAACGGAGCATGTTATGGGAAGATTTTAAAATTTTTATTTCAAGCCTTTAAAGATAACTTAAATTCTATATACTTCTATAACAGAATAAACAATCAAAGATAAATATAAGTCCTTATTTCACATTTAAGAGTCTGTAAGTTTTACTCCATTATAAAACAAACTTATTTATGGTTATGTTTTTATTTTTACAAAACCAGATAGCCTTTCTCCAAAAATCAGAAACAGCATCCATTCAGTGCAAAATGGATTTGAATGTAAACCCAGAAATTATATTTATACACACACACACATATATATATAAACATAAAAACAAAAAGTAAAATTCAAAGTGTTGAGGAAGCTGAAAAACAACAACATAAAATGTCAAGTGTTCAGTCGGCGTTTCTTCATGTACTGTCCTTGTCTGTATGGACTGAAGGCTTCACCTGTAAGGATGACAAAGTAGATTGAAGACCACAAATGTCAGCTAACAGCTTTACTAACATCTCTCTCTGGAAACCTCACCTGGCCTCTCCTCATACTGGTTCTGATGCCGAGTCCGGTCCTGTCCTCCACTGTACGGAGGGGCCTTGTCTGGGGGTCTGCCTGGGGCTCTTTGAGGGGTCTTACTGCGCGTCTGCATCAGGTGATTACTGGGTGTGAGCGGTTTTGCTCTGGAGGGTTGGCCGCCTGCAGGGACATCCAGCTCCTCAATCCCATCCAGGGTGAAATCCCAGAGCTCAGGATCATCTGCAGAACAAGTGGTCAAGTTGTACTGAGTGAGACTGGTTGGGAAAAGGGGAAAAGGGGAAAAGAGGTCTGAGTATGTTGAGCCCTCTGGTGGTGGCTTACTGCACCTGTTAAATACTCGTCCCTGCTGCTGGGCTTCCTGTGTCTTGCTGAAGTGCCGTCGATGAACGCGGGTGCATCTTCAATACCTGGAGGAATGGACATACACCTTTACAAAAATTGCCAACAACATCTAAACTCCTAAAAGTTAAGAATAACGAGCAGTCAGGCGCCTGGATAGCTCAGTTGGTAGAACAGGTGCCCCATATATAGAGGACTGCTCCTCGATTCCCAACCTCCCCCCCCCTGTCCCCTTTCATGCCTTCAGCTGTCCTATCAAAATAAAAGGCCGAAAAATGCCCCAAAAATAATCAAACAAAAAAGATTAACACAAAACTGGAGGTCTAACCCAACACAATGTCACACACACACACACACATATATCTATAAAAAATATACGAATACACACACACATATATATATATGTATGTATATGTGTATATATATATATATATATATATATATATATGTATGTATATGTGTATATATATATATATATATGTATATGTGTATATATATATATATATATAGTAGAAAACCCTGTAGAAAGCCCTGTCCATTGCAAGGCCATTTGAGTTTGAGACCACTACTCTAAACAGAATGAAACCCTGCCTCCAGTGGATCCTCGTCTAATAGCGACCTCTGTGTCCTCAGACTTGACTTGATCCGGTTTCTGCTGCAGCTTCTTGGCCTCCATCTCTCTCCTGAACTTCTGTTGAAGCTGCTGCTGTCGAAGCTTTCTCAGCTGTTTGGGGTCTGTGTGCGCCTCCGATCCGCCAACGTCCATTGAGTCCATGACAGGTCTTCGAAGGAAAAGGGAAAGAAAAGGATTGGGGAGGGCGCACATCTGGATATGTAAGAGATGAAGAGGTGCCATTAAAACCAGAAACTAGATCCACTGCTATTTACCTTGAATCATTGTTCTCACTCTTCCTGTTAGCAGGGCCAGCAGCATCAGGGGTATAAACTTCGGAATAGTTATGGTTCCGGTTGAGGACTCTAGGCTCCAGCGGCATCCTGCCAGGATCCCCAAGCTTTTCCTCCCGGACCAGACTGGAGAAGCGGGCCTTCTCCACTGAGGGCTCACCCTCAGTGCGCTTAGTCTGGGCCGGGTCTAGAGGAGGAGGAGGCTTTGTGCGGAGGAGAATATTCAGCATCCAAAGACTTTTTAAATGAGAATAAAAATGCTTTACAGTTTATCCACCATATCTGACCTGTTTGGGGATCTTGTTAATGGCTACGAGGTATTGTTTATCCAGAATGCAGTTTCCAAGAGCATTACCGAAGCATCTAAACAAGCCCCCCAAAAAAGAAGAAAGATTATATTTTCTGATTTTTTCAGACTGAGAAGACATTTAAAAATATAAAATTCCATTACTTGAGTGCTCTCTTCATGCCATCCGTGACAGCTTCCTTTCTCGCCTTTTCCAGCGACAGAGCTTTAGACTTCAGCCCTTCACTGACTCCATACCCTACGTCCTCATGAAATGACCCGTCCTGCAGGAACAATTCGACACAGACACACGTTGCATCAGAAAAAAAAAGGGGAAGTGCACACACACCGAGTTTTCTTCATCCATCATGGAAAAAGATTGTAAAAATACCAAATCTATGCAGTAAGTATGGTTCTTCATCTAACCTTCAGCTGCACCTTGACAAACGCGCTGACTCCAACGTAAAACTTCCCGTTTATTATGTCTATGAAGTCTGTAAAAAAATAAGTGTTTTTTTAGTCCGACTGTGTGGAAAAGGCTTTCCTTTAACAGTGTCCTTTGGTGACAAGAAGCTCTATGAGTCCTACCGACATTCTGTTGAGAGATTGAGTGAGACCATCCATTGTACCCAAACATCTCATTGGCCAGGCCGATCACACGATGCCCTTCAATATAGCAAACCTAGAAAAGTACAGTGGAGAGTTGATATGAGCGAGACAGAGATGGAAGCAGGGTTATATCTATGTGGTCTTACGGTAAACTGATTTGTGAAACTGGGGAAAAAAAGGTTTAATTTTTGAAATAGTATTGTTTCCACAAGAAATAAGCAATGGAACTGCAATTGTGCAATAATTGTGTTAGTATAACCCAGCGGAAAGACACAAATTCCCAACTTTTCTACAGTTCACTTAAGACTTGCTTCATGGTAGTTCAGGAAACAAAAGCAAAGAGCTAAACAAAGACTTGCCTTCTGTCCTCCTCCAGCAACTCTGGTACTGATGTACTCTGGTCCCAGTTTCTGTCGCAGAGCTTTGTGCACCGCCTGGTGTTCCTCAGCTGTGTAGGTACACTGACAAAACACTTCAGTCAGGAAAGCATAAACAAAGTCCACACCCATATCGACCTTAGATCACAACATAATAAAAAAGTGGCTAGATGTTCGCTCAAGCCTCTTATTGAGTACGACCCTCACCCAATGTTCCCACACGGTCTTCTGCTGTCACAAGGTTTAAAAGCTGATACAATAACATCATATTTTAAGTTTCCAATGACACCAATTACGTCAGGATAAATTGTTGGTGTAATGGCGTAAGTACCATATTTTACCCTGTGTATGAATAGCTTCAATGAAGAATTGGAAAAGAAATTGATACTGTCAGACAATGTGGAAGCAGATGTTTTTTTTACAACCTTAAGGCTAGCTAAAAGGAAATTCAAAGAAACTGGATGATAACCGTTGAAATGAATCAATATGTAAGGTCTCTCATTCCTTGTCTTATTTCACTTGTCATTTTTTGACAAAAATATCTATCCAAACATGCACTGGGTGAAGCATGTTGGCCTATCCCAACATGCACTGGGTGAAAATCATCCTGGAGGGGCTACCAGTACATTACAACACACTATCTTTCCCCGTTTTCTCTGGCATTTGTCCAGTCAATATGAATAATAGTAATGGAATACACACACACACGCTTTACCTAGTTAATTAATTCTGCACATCTGAGCCTCATTTGAATGTGACCTGAGTTTCCAGTTAAAGGAGTTGGCTTGTTAGTATTTTTCTCTGCGCTCCTGTTAGTTAATACAACTACCTATCTTACCTGTCCGAAGCACCTGGGTGCAGAGTTGCTCCTCTCCTCAGTATTACTGGACATGACTGCAGAGCTTTGATATACCGCAGTTACTAAAAGAAAACAGACGCGTTACACGCAATAGTTAGTGTAGCTAGCTAAATAACAACTGCTGTCAGCTCCTCCAACGCCCTGTTTATCCAAAATGATAGCTTCTTTATTAAAAGCTAAAATTAATCTAGAAGTGACTGAGAAGTGAAGCTGACGTTAACTTTCATCCCCTGTGTGTGCGTTTTTAGAAAAGAATTCCTGTGGTCCAAAACTCAGTGAACTCAAAGCTGGCCATCAACGTTAGCTAAGCTAATGTTAGTTAGTTTAATGCTATCTTCATATCATGACCGAATGCCATTGTAAGTGAGCTACCCCGTTATTAACACAAACTCACCAGTTAAAATTCCTCAAAGGTGATTTTTGTGTTGAACGAGCTATCCGGACCCCCGGAATATTTGCTACATTTTAGCTATAAAAGAAGAACATTTGAACTTCCCGCTCGGACAAGGCTGAAGCTAGAAATGGAATGGATGATCCGGAAGGACGGGCAAAGACATGACCCGCCTACTCTGCCTCTTATTGGCTAGTAATAGCTGCCTAAATTGGTTAGATTGGTTAGGTTTACGCATACGGGATGTCATTGGTTAGTGTTAGGGTAAGAATACCAGGATAAGCCAAGAGTCAGAGTAATGTAGAATAATTGTTTGTCATTTATTTATTTATTTTATTTTTCTTTCATTTCTTTCCTCTGTATTTTGATTTGATATGTATATGCTGTTATTTTTTGACTTGTTCGACCCGAGGCAAATGTTTGTTTGTTTTTGAAATTGGTCTGATTTTTTCTACTGCCTTGTTTGTTTGTATATTTGTATTTTGAATGAATAAAAAAAAAAAAAAAAAAAAAAAAAAAGTAATGTAGAATAAGGCGGGACATGCCTCGCTATCCTAGGCAACGCAAAATATAGATCATGGTCCGGAGCAGCGAATTTGCGTGAGCATTGCATGGATGCATTATAAATGTTAGCTTCTAATATAAATAGCCACTATATAGTTCTATACGGTTCTCAAATACGAGTATGCAGGGTTTGACTATGTAATATTAATATTTATATCGACCATTATTTTCACAATTATAGTCACTATTGAATTTAGTTAAATCCACTATAAATGTCACAATGCAGTTCTTAAAGTAGAAATGAGGCATAGGGCTTTGTTCAACATAGAATTGTTTTTCCATTCCCCAAAATGAATTGGCATTAACGGTAACCAATTATAATGATGACTCATTTAAAAAGCATACAATAAATATAGTTATGAAGAAATATATAACTATTTATTATTATTATTGAAGACATAATTTACACGAACATATTGACATCTCTTTGTGGGAAATATTCAGCTAGGCTATTTAATTAATGCAAAAGTGTCGTTGTGTTAGTGTTGGTGAACACATCTCCACAGGAGTTTCAGCTATGTTTCTTATTGATCCTCGAGTGTTGTTGTTTTTTATCCTTCACAGGTGCTGAAATTATGTGGCTCCTAACTTTTGAGTTGAAATAGAAAACTACCTGTCTGAATACTTTTATATGCCTTTGGAAAGGGGCGGCTTTTCACCAATGTGGGCTCTTTTCAAGTATATTTAAATAATTATACGCCTGAAAGCTCTCCAACGTTTTACGACTGCTTGTGTGGATTCTCAGGTGGACTGAAGTCACCACTAATTGTATTCAAATTCATACCACTGTCTATATAGTACATTCTGTACCTATAGTGTAAACACCTGTTCACATCATTCCTCCAGCTGTTCTTCTGAATATGTTTAATTTTAGCACAACCTAAACCTAAACACTTTCTGCACATTTGTTTATACTTACTGCCTTGCTTACTTCTACTGTACAATGCATATTCATACCACGGTTAATACTTTAATACTGCTCATACTGGATTCATTCATTCATTTATTGTTTCTGTGTTCTGCCTTACATTTGGCCCATCCCAAATGTAATTACATCACTTTTTTACTATCTTTGTCAAGCATATTCAAAGCATGTGAGGGGAAAAGAGTTTTTTTTCTTCTTCACCATGGCTTTGTCCACATTGCTGGCTAATTTTTGTTTAACATGTAAGCAGCCACCTTGGACTTTGAGTATGATCAATATTTATAAAATCATTATCTCATTATATCTTAATTAAAGCATTGCGCTGTTCCAGATAAAAGGGACAGTAGAAAACAAGTGGAACTCATTTTCTATATCGTTCTGACAACACATTGGACAGCATCATCTTTTATTCTTCTAATTAACATACCGTCCACTTTTCAACAGCCAAAGTTAAAATACCAGATCTCAAATGAACACATACAGATCTTTGCTTTTAGACAAATTATATAAACAACATAAATCTCCGTACCATTGTCAGTTTTCCTCATCATACAAATTTGCATATATTGTAAGCCCACGTGACATTTGTCCTTGGAAAGCACAGATTCTCTTAACATCCCAATATTGTTTTTTATTGTTTTTTATTTTGAAAAGGCATTATTAAACCCAGAGTTGCAATGTGTGTATTTAGACCAAGAACCACTCATGTGTTTATCCCAGATACATATTTACCTCGTAATAATGAGTAACCAATTTCAAAACTAAGTTATACATTTTTTTTCTTACAAGCCTCGTGTGACTCCCATTCCATATCTTCCACTAAATCCAATTTGGGGATATATTTGTACACTCATGAAATTCCTAATGGCACTGATTTGCACTGTGGTAGACCTGGTTGGGTGTATATCTCCATGACCACTCAATGTATCCACTAGTTGACCAAAGCTGTTTGCTGCATAAATCCAGTGGCATTTCTCCTGTCTCAACCTGAAGGGCACATACAGGTGAAGTTCTTCCTGCCACCATACATAAAAGACTAGTTTTCTGAAATATCTTCCACATGTTTTTGAGTCATAGAGCTTCTCACCTGAATGGCTGCAACAGCTGGGACCTCTGTGCTGCAGTTGTTCAAACTCTCAACCGCGTGCGATCTCATGTGGCCTCTTAAGTGCCCGATGCATCTGAAAGATCTCCCACATGGTTCGCAAGTATAAGACTTCTCACCGGTGTGGATTCTCATATGACTTTTTAAGTTACTGCTACATCTGAAAGCTTTCCCACATGTTTTGCAAGCATAAGACTTCTCACCTGTGTGGATTCTCATATGTCTTTTCAAACCTGAAATGGCACAAAATCCTTTACCGCAGGACTTGCAAAGGTTTGGCCTCTCACCTGTGTGCATTCTCATGTGACCTATTAAGTGACTGCTAGCTCGGAAACATTTTCCACAGGTTTTGCAAGAATATGGTTTTTCACCTGTATGGGTTTTCATATGATAGCTCAATGATGACATCTGAGGAAATCTTTTGCCACATGTTTTGCAAGGATATGGATTCTCCCCCGTATGGATTCTCATATGAATCTTCAGTGATGATATCGAACTTAAGCATCTCCCACATGTTTCACAAGAAAACAGCTTCACATCTGTATGGGTTCTTAAATGATAGTTCAAAGATGATCGGTAATTGAATCTTTTCCCGCATGTTTCGCAGGAATACAGCTTCTCACCTGTGTGTTTTTTTTTTTGACCGTTCAATGTACCAGTGAATCTTTTACACAAGGTCAGAGTTTGATCTTCACTTTTCTTGTAAATAGGAGTCAACATAAAGGGATCAGTCTCCTGCTTCAGTACAAGATGCTCTCCCTCCTCACTGGTGCAGAGTTCCTCCTGTTTCTCCTCTTTAATCTGTGGAGACTCTGGCTCCTCTTGGTGCCCATTGGAGTTCCCCTCCTGAATACAGAGCTGCTGCTGGTCAGTGAGAACCTCCTCCTCCTTACAGACATGTTGCTGTAGGAGCTCTGGAGGGGAAAAAAGATGAAAAGTAATAGGATGCTAATGTTACTGGTCTTATAATACATGAACACTCCAGCATCAACTTCAACATCTTTGACCACTTGGCCCCTTCCCAAAAGATAAAAGCAAAATATCTTTAAGGAATCTCAAATCTCTCTGACCCTCGGCCCTCTCAGCCTCCCTTACCAGTGAAAAGTCTGCCTGCCCTCCACCACTAGTTTATAATCTCTCAGATTGGGTCAATTACTATAATGATACACTCTCCTCCTGCCTTGATCAGCTGGCTCCCATCAAAACTAAAACAGTTACATTCATACAGTCTGCTCCCAAACTACACCATATGAAATCTTGTAAGCAAAAGCTTGAAAGACTTTCCAAGAAAACTGGTTTAACAGTGCATTTCCAAGCCTACACAGACTACCTCCAGCAATGCAAAGACACTCATCATAGCCCGTTCCTACTATTCAAAGCTCATACACTTTGGCTCCAACAACCTCAAGACTTACTTTTCCACACTAATCAAACTTCTCAAACCCAGTGACAACACCTCTGAATCCTTTATATTTAACAAGTGCAACTCTTTCCTTTAATTCTTTCAAGCAAACATTAACACCATCTACAGTACCCTGGTCTTTGAGTGCTATATAAATAAAATGCATTAATTTATATTATTATTACTTTGATTGTAGAAGAACGGACATTGAGAAATAAAAAATACAACAGTAGTCTTTAAGCCATTAGAATCCTATATGAGTCATACACCTCTGATTATCTAATCATCGAGGATTTACAGACCTATCCTGTGTAACTTGATTTCTGGTTTCCAGACGAGATCCAGCAGTCTGCGCTGGCGATCGATCTCTTCTTTGTACTCGATGATAGTTTTTTCTAAAACTCCGAAAATTTCTTCAGCAGCCGCAGTTAGTCGCTCGTTGACAAACTGTCTCAAATACTGAACTGCAGCCATGTTCAAGCAATTAGACTACAAGTCAAATAATTGTCTGCAATATGACTTTGCTAGATAGTCGTCCAGCTATTTGGGCATGCAGCTAGCTACCATAGACAGTTAAAGAAAGCTAG
Source organism: Etheostoma cragini (assembly GCF_013103735.1). Classification (NCBI taxonomy): domain Eukaryota; kingdom Metazoa; phylum Chordata; class Actinopteri; order Perciformes; family Percidae; genus Etheostoma; species Etheostoma cragini. The sequence continues at coordinate 7,581,581 of NC_048414.1, read as the reverse complement.
CTAGCTACAAGCGCTAGCCAAAGAGGAGCTACGGTTGTTTACATCCGCTGAGTGTCACACTGTTAAGTTCCGACAACGGAAGTGCGGGAACTTTTTTTTCTCGGCTTTTAACCGTAGACAAAAAGGCTTTACATGTCATTCTTTTCAAAACGTAACATAGCTTACTTCCCTAAACTTATATTGATTAATCTTTAAAAATGCATATAATGCACAGTTATTGTTATTAATCTGAGCCTGTCAATGTCAAAACAAGCACTTTTGTGAACGTTAATACAAGCTGCACAAAATGTACCTGCTAATTTACATTGTAACTAACTACTAAATAAATGTGAACATCTATCATGGATAATCCTTACCACCCTGCAACACCCTGTCCAACAGCGGAGCACCTTCTCTAAGAGGTTTTGACAGCTTTTGTATCAAATCTTTCCTGCCACAATCCATTAACTGTAAAACTATTTACAGCTGTGTGCGAGATAACTATCTCATTACCTTATTACAATGTTACACTGTTATGCTTCTTGCAGACTGGTTACTTTAATTGTAATGTTAAACATAATATTTAATTTTGCAATTTGTGGTATGCACTGTATGTTGGTTGTATATTTTATTCTTCACTTTTCGACATAAATATGTACACTCTTTTTATTCCTTTATGTATTTTCAGTAGGTCTTCTGGTATTATGATCTTTTGCTATCTTATTTAATTTTTAATTTTTTTTATCTTATTCATGCATTTTCTCTATGTATGTGAGTTAGGGAGTGAGTGTTTGTATTTCCTTGTAACTTGGTGCTGTAACAGAGTAATTTTCCAGTTTGGGATAAAGTCTATCTGTATTTTTTTCTATTTATCTATCCATGTCTTTTGGGTCTCTTTATTTTTTTGTCCTTTTATTTATTTAGAGACAAAAATTAAGCAGGATGACCACTGCTCCAACTAGCTTAATATTTGCTAAGATGCTGAAAGCATCATTAAGTCCAAAATGATATGCCTCATAATTCACACACTTAGATCTTTCAATCTCGATCTGACATAAAGTATATCGGAGCATACATCTCATTAACACATTCGTCAAATTAAATAGGCAGACAGAAATAATCAATCAATCACATTCCAAGCACTGGCAGTAACAACACACACACCCCAATATAAGCCTTACTTGCCCCTCATATGATTTCTAGTCACTTGGAATGTGCAAAACATTTCATATGTATGCAGTTTGAGGTATTAAATAAGGAACATGTTTCTGTTATTGTTAAAAATCATCGATGTTCCTTTAAATTGTAGGAAGAAATCTCCAATGAGGTAGCCTAGTACAGTTTAAATACCAATGCAGCAAAATATCTTATCATCGCCACTTTCTACTACTACTCCGCTACACTTGAAAAATCAATATTGTACATTTTACCCCACTACATTAATCTGACAGCTTTAGTTATTAGATACTTTACAAAGTAAGATTGTTTGGATCTTTGTTTTTTAAATGTGAGAATATTTCTGCATTGAGTACTTTAACTTTAGCACATGTAATGACCGATTTGGCTACACACGTTTATGTGTATAGTGTTTGTGTGTGGGTACATTAGGTCTGCGTGAATGATTTGTTTGTTACGTCACCTGCACACCTGTGTGTGGGTGCTTATTGGAGATTAGAAAGGGAATCACAGGTGAGGTGGAAGGGGAATCTGGATCTGGGAATCCACACAGATTTTCAACCTCAGCTGTGTGAGAGTAATGTTATTCAATCTCGTTGTTCTTGGCTTTTAATTATTCAAGTCAGTCTTTTTGTACGGGCTTTTACCTAAAATTATTGTACAATAAAGGATTAACGGTACGACAATGGCGGACCTCATTATTTGCACTAACAAGAGTTGGAAAGGGCTTCAGATTTCATCCTGTGGCTTTATTTGTGAACAGATTGCCATGACAGCACATTTTACTGATACGTACACACTTTTGCTTAATATTTTCAATGCAGGGTTTTTACTTGTAAGAGTATTTTTACTGTGTGGTATTACTTATTTACTTTAAGCCTTACTTACTGAATAGCCTAATGGAAAGCTGATTCTTTGGAAATACAAGCTTTTTTCTGAACAGCAACTCTTTAATGATGATGATCAAAGGTTGTAACTATCTTATCCATTAAAAGCCAAAAAGCCACAAAAAAAATGAAAAACACACACTCATTAGGGAAATGTTTACAGAGGGTAATTTACCCTACTCACGGCACTGCTTTTGTTTTTATGGTTTATATCTTGGCATATTCATACAACTGTTAATACTTTAATACTGTTCATGCTGCTCATACTTATTCATTTATTGTGGTTTCTGTGTCATGCCAAACATCTGTCCCATCCCACATGGGATTAGAAGACATCACTATTTTACATACATCTTCCAATCTTGAGTATACAAAGCATGGAGAAAAAGGAAAAATACAAAGAGCTTTTTCCTCTTCTCCCTGGAATATGGCTTCTCACCAATGTGGATTCTCATGTGGCCTTTTGAGTTATTGCTAGATCTGAAATCTTTCCCACATTTTACAAGAATATGGCTTCTCACCTGTGTGAATTCTCAGGTGTTTCTGCAATTCTGAATTGTTCCTAAAAATCTTTCTCACGTGTGCCACATTAAAGTCTTTTCATCTGTTTGAGTTTTACGTTGAATCCCTGACGAGTTGTTTACATTTGTACTGTTGCTTTTTCGATATCTCTTCTTTGGTTCTGGCTCTGCAATTCTAGATCCTAAGTTTCCATGCTTGCCTTCACTCTGATTTTGGCTCTTAGCTCCATGAGAGTTGTGAGAGAGGAGACAGGGGTCACTGTTGTGTTTAGGTACCACAGAGCTTTTAACTGAAATGTGGTTTAGAGGCTGTTCCTCCACCACACTGATATTGAAGTTCAGAGTCTGGTCTTCGTGTTCACCATGAGCAGGAGTCAACATAAAGGAATCAGTCTCCTGCTTCACTACCAGATGCTCTCCATTCTCACTCGTGCAGAGTTCCTCCTGTTTAATCTGTGGAGGCTCTGGCTCCTCATGGTCCACACTGGAGTTCCTCTCCTGAACACAGAGCTGCTGCTGGTCAGTGAGAACCTCCTCCTCCTTACAGACATGTTGCTGTGGGAGCTCTGAAAAGACAAGAGTAATAGGACACTAACTTTACTGTTATTGTGGGAAAAAATAAATACAACACGTACTATATGTTTTTGAACCATTAGGATCATAAATGAGTAGAATTCCTGTTTTTTTAAAAAAAACATAAAGGCTTTACACACCTATCCTTTGCAACTGTAGGCCTATTTCTGGTTTCCAAGCGACATCCAGCAGTCTGCGCTGGCGATCGATCTCTTCTTCGTACTGGACGATGTTTTTTTCAAAAACTCCGAATATTTCTTCAGAAGCAGCAAGTAGTCGCTCTTTGACGAACTGTCTCAAACACTGAACTGCAGCCATTGTTTTTCAAATACAACTGAAATATTAAGCTAAAAGCGCGCTTGTTGTTTACTTCCGCTGGGTGTCACAGTGTTAAGTTCCGACGGTGGAAATGCGGCAGCATTTCTTTCCGCTACAACTGTGGGCACTTTATTAAAAACGGCGGTTTTAACGTCAGTAGAAAGGATATCGTCTATGTAATTTCTCTTCCTCCCACAAAGGAATTTGGTTACAATAAATTCAGAATAGTCATTTTTCATTTAAAAAGAAATAACATGTAGAAAGTGGTTGAAACACAAATTTAGACCAGCCTCAGTCTACCTCAACTATAGCTGCTGTTCCCTTTACATACTAGAAATAACAGACAAAAACCGCAGGACTTTTGCAAATGACATCAGGAAAATCTCATACACATCGGTCATCCACATCACACCATTAGTTTTACAGCCACTAGGCCTGTAGTGCAATGTTGTCCTATTTTTTTTAACATAATAATGTATATAGATAGATGCCCCTATTGCATCACTGTACATGCATGTGAAAAAGGAGTTTTGAAAAAACACAAACTAAATACAAAATAAAACACAAAACAATATCCCAAATGTTGACATAAAAACCTCTTCTCAAGCTTACTCTTTTTTTGTACACATTACTGACTAATTTAAATGTTTCACTTTTATTTTTTAGCATGAAGCATATTGACAAAATAAAAATCTATTTTTATTTTCCTTTACTCAAATTATATTTTTATTTTGCTTTACAACCAGCGCACTGTTCACATGTCCAGGCCTACCGTCGAAAACAAAATGGAACTCATTTTCTAGCTCGGTTAGACCACACAGACAGATATTCCGCTTTTCTTCTTGCAGATGATCACACCTTCCACTTTCAAGTCACAGTCAAGGTAAAACACCAGATCTCAACTGAGTACATGAAGAATTTGATTAAAACAAATTAATTACACTTTAATAAATTCATATAATCAAGATATTAGTGAGCAGAATGGTTAATCTTATGTAATCATCTTTACACTTGGTACTGCCGGATGACGGTTTTCTAAAGGGATTTTTTTTCGTTTTTAATAAAAAATTAAACTCCATTTATTACACGAGTGGTGATCTGCTGCATTTCGTTTTTGGACGGACAGTCTGCATGCATTTTTCCCTTACACGTTAGTCCACAGATGGCAGTCCAC
>NC_048414.1:7566734-7576853 GCF_013103735.1 Etheostoma cragini | reverse complement strand
TAACCAAACTTATATCTTCATCTTATTATTTGTCTAAGATACTGAAATAGTACTACAACTGAAAGGACACCAGTAGTTCCAACTATGCACTCGGATTCAGCTAAAGCTACCCTTCCGTTGGGTGTCACACTGTTGAATTCCGAAGTGTGACAAATTAACAATACTGTCCTATTAATTGTGATGTTATTTCAATGCTGGTTAATATTTTTAGTAAGATGGTTTACTTTTGAATTATACTCGGCCAATTTAGCATGTTTTCACTTTTTTCTGAATTAATTATTTGTACGGAAATGTTTTTATCTGGGTAAAGAACAGGCTTTGTCTATTTGGATTCGCCTACAGTGTGTTAATCTGCATCTCTTTGAATTACTGCGTGAACAGATTCTCACAACATGCATGTCATGGATATGTATAGGCTATGCATATCTTGTTTACCATGCAAATATGTAGGCTAATTCTCATGTATTGATGGGGCAATTGAAACGTGCTGTACGCCTAATTTCAGTGATTTGCATGATGCCAGTAACATTTCTTATTTACACCACGACCCATAGAAATAGGGGATTATATGCAAATATGCCTGCGCCCGCTTTGACAGATGGCAAGTCACCCACTGTGTTAAACGGCATAGATTGGGGCCAGTGCTGCTGCGTGTAGCCAACTACACTGTTTTCATTCAGCAACATGCAGGAGTCCAAGGCAGCGTGGCACACAGCCCTTTCTCCAATATCTGCACAACGTCTGTGCTATTCAAATATATCTCCACCTGGGGTCAGGGTATTTGTGCCAGTTAGAATATTTCTCTTAAAGTCTGCGTTTTAATGCTATATGCATAATAACCCTAAATAAACATTTTGTCCAGGGCATGAAATAACTCATTTTGTGTTTTCCTTTTGAGTTCCAGTGATTCCTGTTTTGCATGTAGTTTTAACCACAATGCGCGTCCACGAGCCCAGGTTCGCTTTTTTGCATCTCGTCAAAACAAAGCGGGGGCGAGCCAATGAGCGAGCGAGCGGCTGCGCGTGCCTCATGAATGATTCCCCCTCCAAAACACCAAAGCACAGCAGGTCGGACCCTTCATCCGCCTGCACCCTGATGCCCGTGTGGGTGCGCCGACCGGCGGGGAACAGTGGAGGAGCCAGCCGCTGAGCCCGGACAGTATACACTGCTTGTTAGTGCTACATGACCGTTTCATCCCGTCAGGAACAACACGACAGGATAAAGGCACGGTGAGTGCAGGCTACAGTGGGCGGGCAGAGACGCATGACAATATGCGGGACTCCAACTTTGTGACCATTATCATACACTTTCTATCCATAGGTGGACTTTATGACGCATCTGTGCCCGTCTGTGTGTGCCCACAAGACAGTCCCGTTGTTTACTGTGCTACTTTGCCTTATTCTTTCGTCCACGCTAGTAGAAAAAAATAGAAAACCCTCCACGTACGCACGAATGGCTGTACATTCCTCCCTGTAGGATAAACGTGGACTGTTGATTGCGTGTCTGGACGATTGGCTATCGTGTGTCGAATAAACATGACGGGGCAGTTCAGTGCGATATCAATAGGCCAGAAAAGCAATGGAGATAGATATTGGAAGTGTTATCGATCTGACTGTAGTCGCCCCAAAAAGGAGGAGGGGTGAACAAAAGCAGAAATGCCCAGACTGGCGTGGCATGGTATGTCGGGTAGACAGTGTGTAGTCTGTCTCTGTTCCTCTGGCTGAGATGTGATCTTACTGTGATGCAACTCCAACCAAATACTCCGGAAAACGCACCATTCACCCATTTTATACTTGCATGCAGGGTGGCGAACGAGGCTCGTGTCGTGTCTTTGTCTGTAGAGTGACAGCCCAGACTGTTGTTCTCGCCTCTGACCAGGGGATGGTGCTTTACTGTGCCCAGCATGTTTCTATGGGTAGACACCCAAATAGACAAAATACTGTACTGTCATACAGGCTCTTTGGCCTTTTACAGGAATAATTCCCTTCACACGAATACTGTACATGCACACACATGCACTTCCCCTTTTTTTCCTCTGATGCAACGCGTGTGTGTGTGTGTGTGTGTGTGTGTGTGTGATTATACGGTTAGGGTGGAGCTAAACACTTAGTGAGTGTTGAAATAACAGAATAAAGGAAATCTGATTTCACACTACAACTCCCCTAAGGAGACAAATGTGTTGCTTGGGTTTCTCCTGTACCCCTGCGACCGTAAGTTTTACTTTAATTTGTTTTGTCTGTGTATTCTAGTGCTTCAGTGTTAGTGTTCCTTGTTTCATTCAATGTCTCAAAGCAAGTGGTAACAGGAGTATCATGAGAGCCTCAGACATTTTTCCCTGATGCCTCACACAGCTGCGTGATCCACTTGTGATCCTGCCGTATGGTTTATGTGCCTTTGATGGTACGTTTACCTTCAGTCAAAGCTTAATAACCATTGCTTCATCATCTCCTTTCTATATATTCAGATGCTTGATGGACTCAGGCGGAGGCACGCCTCCCGGCCCTCCTCACGACCCCTGTCACTCAACTTCAGCACCTTCTCTGCCCCTCCCCCCAGCCCAGACATGGAAAGCAGCAGTGAGCATCCAATCAGGAGGTGAGGCTTAGTTTCTGTGATTAAAATTTAACAACACACAGCATCCTGTAAAATGCATGAAATATAAATTAGCATTTATTCAAAAGACTCTCACAAAAGATTTCATTAAACGGCTGAGCTTTGCTTGCAACACTTGACCTAATGATAATGATCTCCTGGTGGGATGTTTGATTGAGTTTGTACACTTGCTTTTCATGTTTTCTGAGTGAACGTGGGCGTGTGAGGGGGTCTGTTGTTTACTGCCGTGCTGTCAGCAGAGAGTTTCTGGACTGCGTGGGTTTGAACTCATCATTTCTTCTTCTTCAAAGTGCTAGTTTTCACCAGTTCCTCCTGAAAATGTGCAAACAGCGTTTTCTTTATTTTATTTAAACTCACATCCCAAAGTAAGTTAGGATTTAAAAGAATCCCCTCTTTTAGATGGGAGATTGTGTCATGTAGAGTGACAGACAACAATGTTAATTGCTTAGGCATTTACTGCCTATAGCAGATATATCATATCAGTATACAGTATGTTGGCCAATAAGTATTAAGAACTGTATGTACATAAATCCCAAGGACACATTTTGATAGTTTTGTTTCCATTACATAGTTTGTCCACTAGAGAGCCCTGACAAGTTAATTTTTCAAAATGTCCCGCTCAGTACATTTAGTACATTTACAGTAACAAAATTAAAAATTATGTTAAAACTGATGAGTAGATCGATACCACTCATGTCTGTATGGTAAATATAAAGCTGCTGCAGCAGCCAAGTAGCTTAACTTGGCATAAATACGGCAAAGAGATGGAATCTGCTAGTCTGAGTCTTTTAAAACATAGAAAAGACTAAAAGTGTGAAAGCCACCTACGAGGTTATGTGGCTAATCTCTTAATTGTCAGTGCTGGGTCAGTCATTACAAACTCTGTCTTTAACTTTTTTCTTCATAAGAGATTATAGCTGGGCAATATATAAATTATATATTGATATGGTGTTATGAGACTAGATATTGTCTTAGATTGTGGATCTGACATAGGTTTAAACTGTTAAAAAAGGGTTGAAGAATCTCATTGTTAAAATATTTTGCAAAATCACCAATATTCAATCCTACAATATTGTCATAATATCGCTATTGAGGTATTTGGTAAGTTATTTTTTATCTATATTGCCCAGCCTAACTAGAAATCCCAACATTTCTAAAGGCACCAAACATGACAGGTTGGATTTGGGGAAATATATCCATAAAGATACACAGGACATCCAGAGAATGTCTGATGGGTCCTGGGTTTGAATATTTCATTCAGTGTGAACATCATAGTTGAAATAAGCTGATACACATCACATACAGTATGTGATCCTTTCAGACAGTGTAGAATAAAAAAAAAAAAACGTTAAATATCTACGTAATTATCAGCTTCAAAGATCCAGTATCGGTCGGGCTTTAGTCTCACACATTGCTCCTTTTTTTGTTAGCTTTTTTTGTTGTCCTGCACCAGCTGTGATGAAAAAGAAAGAGCAGGAAAACCTTCTTTATTGTCCCACATTGTGTCACTGCTTCCTACCCCTGTTGTTGTTGTTGTTACCATAATAAGCTGGGCAACTTCCTCCTCCACCTCCTCGCTGTACACTGACAAGCACAATAAAGTCCCAACTGTTTCAGTCTGCTTACACTGCAGTTCCTCTGGCATCTGTGCTCTGCATACATATTCCTTTGCATCAATGATTATATTGTATTGAAAGAGAAGCAGAGAAGGAGGACAATTCTGCCCAAGTGCATGTGCTATAGTTTCCTCCTCTTCTGAGACCTCGAGCAGAGCTGTGGCCCACCTCTCACATTGGCTCCACCCATGCTGCTCTTAACGTGCTGCCCCTCTCTCACCATACATCATTCTGTCCTACTTCTCTTCTCCTCTGTCACCGGCTGCTCTTTCTATTGTCATTGGTTTTTTTCCCTCTCTGCATACTTTATCCCTCTCCCAGACTCATGCTGCTAATGTTCTCCCCTCCAGCTATCTCCTCGTGTTTCTTCTCTGTGTCTCTCTCTGTCAGCAAACAGCCTGACCTTCTTCCTCTCTTGTCCACTACTTAGTGCATACTCTTGTTTCTTTCCACTTCCTCTATATCTCCCTCATGAGGACTCTGCACCGGCTGAAGTTGATGAGCTCTCCCAGCCTCAACGAGCTGGGGAAAAGCGAGAAAAGTTCACCAGAAGACAGAGGTGAGAAGCAGAAGAGGGCAGGAGCCAACGCCACCTGGAACAGGTATGCCAAATACAATTGTGGTGTCTCAAATGCATTTTGAACAATTATTTAGACAAGTTTGTGTGTTTGCTGTGTTTCAGCATCCACAACGCTGTCATCGCGGTCTTCCAGAAGAAAGGTTTGGCAGATAACGAGCTCTACGTCCTCAACGAAGGTGTTCGGTAAGTTTAGACAGAAACAGAAACAGCCACACACATTCACACAGTACGGAGAAAACATCGTTATTTTAGACTGTTGATGTCATGTTGTGCTATAATTAGTATAATTACTGTCTGTCCTACGTTTGCTGGCTGGACATTTTCTTGTGAATGAGTTTGTTTGTGTACTGTATGTGGGTATAAGGAGTCATGTGGCCATGCCAGATATCTCATTATCTTTTCAAACCAGACCCATAACTTCTATCCCATCAGCCTCCATTACAGCCCAGTAAACATATTTACATATACAGAAAAACCACAAGGAAGTTAACACATTTCTTCAACTAGACAAGAAACTGTTGCTTATAACTCTGGAAAAAAAGGGTGCTTAGTAGATTTACTTCCTTTGGTTCTATTTCATAAAATTACACATGTAATGAAGTTAAGTAATTAATCGCAGGTGGTAAACTCCTTATTCACACATAAATGATAAATAAATACTGGCAATACTGTCCATCCTGTGATTATTGATTGTTCTGTTTGAGTCATAAAATGAAGCAATAGCCACACATTTGTTTCCTCAGGCATCTGTTAAAGACTGAGCTGGGGTTTTTCTTCACGGAATATCTTCAGGTAATGCACTTTTAATATTGAATGAAATAGGATTTGGATTAGTACATGGCTGCAAAACACCATTCAGATGAATACAAGCGGTGGTGTCTCAGATATTTCTATTTAATGGCATCTTTTCACTTTATTCCACAGAACCAGTTGCTTACAAAAGGCATGGTCATTCTTCGAGATAAAATAAGGTTCTACGAAGGTATGGCTAACTGGAGAAATTGTCGTAATACATTTTGTGGTCTGTCCACATGAATTAAACTTGAATCAACTGTCTCTTTAACCACTTCCCGTGTGACTGATGTAGGTCAGAAGTTACTCGACTCTCTGGCAGAGACCTGGGACTTCTTCTTCTGTGATGTTCTCTCGATGCTGCAGGCAATCTTCCATCCAGTTCAGGTACACAAATATCTTAAGAGCCATCTGGTTTTTGTCTTTGCTGCACGCAGGATCAACAACCTTAAGTAATTAACCTTCACTTGATGGTGATAATTATTGCTCACTTCTGCTGTTTTCTGTGTCCTTATTGTGTGCAGGGTAAGGAGCCCTCAGTGCGACAGCTGGCTCTGCTTTACTTCAGAAACACCATAGTTCTGAGCGTAAAGTTAGAGGACGCCCTGTCTCGACCTCGGGCCCGCGTGCCCCCGTCTGTTACACAGATGCTGCTTATTCTACAGGTAGGCCTGCAGGCCACACCTAAAGCCCTGTTTCCTTACCCAGTTTTTTTTCTTTCTGACCAAACAAGTCAAAACAGCATCAAATTATGTTTTTTTTTAGCTTTGCACATGGTCAATAATCACATAAGGGTGAACCACTATCCCAGATGATAATCACCTGCAGTTTTGCATCTTCGGTCGAGCTCCAATGTAATGTCTAGACATGAATATGCACACATCTTACTGAATGGCATAAACTAATGACCGTTTTCATTATCAGTTGATCTGGAATTATTTACATTTTATCAACAACTTCAAAAATGATCAAATTATTGCCAGAAAAACCTTGTACACAGGTTTCTGATTCTGATTTTAGAGTGACATTTAATTGTTGTTCATTCCCATTGCTTTTATGCTTTATTGTACGATACTAATATTTTTGATTGTTTCTTAGTGTGTGACCTACCTTAAAAAACAAAGTTATTCAATTTATACTGATATGAGTCAGAGAAACGCACCACATTCTTACGTGTTAGAATCTGCAAGAAGAAAATGTTAGATATTTTTATTTTATAAATGGCTTATTCTATGAATTAAATATCCAAAGTATCATCTATTAGTTTTCCCATGGTCTTGTTTGCTTAAGAACCAAGGGTTAGGGTTAACTTTAGCTTTTTCTTCTATTGGTGTGACTCTGTTGCCTGTCTCTGTCTGTTAGGGGGTCCATGAGTCCCGAGGTGTTAATGAGGACTACCTGAGGCTCGAGTCCTTGATTCAGAAGGTGGTCTCCCCCTACCTGGGCACACACGGGCTTTACTCAGGGGATGGTGCTGAGGACCATTGCTGTGTTTTGGGTGAGAAAGTGAATTTAAAAGCAGGGTAATGGGGGCCCGAAAGCTCAGTTGGTAGAGCGGGCGCCCATATATGGAGGTTTACTCCTCGATGCAACAGGCCCAGGTTAGACTCCGATATGCGGCACTTTGCTGCATGTCATTTCCCCTCTCTCTCCACTTTCATGTCTTCAGCTGTCCTTTCAAATAAAGGCCTAAATATGCTTTAAAATAATCTTAGAAAAAAACGTGTCTGACGAGTGACATAAATTAAACACCCTCCCGACTTTTTTCTTGTCTTTTAGAGAAGCGTTTGCCGTGGGGCTGGTCCAAGTCTACGGATCAACCATCTAAAAACCCTGTGGTACGATCAAAAAGCTACAATATCCCTCTGCTGCTGACCCCTGTGGCCGAATATGACCCAGATGCCAGCTCTGTTGGCAGTGGGGGAATTCGGCGCCACTCGGCCTGTGAAATTATAACATGCCTGGAGGAACAAGGACTGGCCTACGCTGACTTGGCCTCATCTGAACTGTCTGGCCCCGCCTCAAACAGGCTGTGCGTGGGCTCTCAGTTCAATGGTATGTCACAGATCGAGATGTCTAAAAGAAGAAAAAAAATCATAATGTAATAATTTATAATAATCCAGTGCCCTTTCATTTACAGGTATTGTACAAGCGGGAGCGAGTGTCATAGACTTGCCTCTTTCGTCTCCTTGTATCCTTCCACTTCATTCCTCAGGAGCCCTGCACGGCACTGAGGCTACAACAACAATGACTGATCTAAGTAAGGGTCCATCCTCCACGCCGCCCAGTGAATCATCCAGCCCTGAAACCATTATTGGACAAGTGCTAGAGTCTGCAGACTCAGACTCAGATGGGATCTTTATTGATTTCCCACCTCACTCCTCAGAGGCTATGGGGTACTGCCGCGAGAGCAGGCAGAGCACTGTGTAGCTGTGGTTGCCTCTAGGAACACACACACACACACACACACACACACACACACACACACACACACACCTTTTCAGAGTGTACGTTGAAAATCTGTGGGACAGATTTAAGATCAAACTACATTTCATTAAGATGGTACCATCTTCCTTTTGTTATGAATCAATTCCAGTTGCTTTCACTGGTGAATGAAAACCTCACGACTTTAACATGTAACATGAAAAACATGTTTGTCCAGCTAATTACAAAGCAAACACCAGTGGAATTATTATTATTAAAGGACCTCAATGTTTTACCGGGTTTTTACTTTGAAGACACGTAGCTGTGACTTTATCCAAGCTTTTTATCCTGAGCTTTCAACTAGTTTCATGAACCTAAATAAATCAGTTTAAGGCAGAAGTCTGGTGATATTCTATATTTTTCTCATAGAGAACAAATTCCATGAAAAGATCAAAGTCAATGATCAATTGATCCCTGTAAGTTTGCTTCTGTAGCCAAAGCCTGATTAATTTTCATCTACTGCCAAAGACCTCAGTTTTGTCCAAAAACTACTAAAACACATTAATGAGCCACATAGTTGCACTAACATGTTTCTTCTTTTGGATGAACATGGGCACTGTAGTTTATTTTGACTCAATCCCACATAAACATTGCTTGTACTGTAAATACTCAATAAATCAACAAATGTATAGTAATCTGTGGCTGGATATAGTCCCCAACAAATGCAATACTTACTCATGTTTAAGTAACTTATGTTAAAAACTCCAGTGCTCAGCACTTTAATGGACTTATTTATCTTGCATTTTCAACTATATTATTGTGACCCATTTTAAAGATGTTTATCTTTAGTGTAAACAAATGGGTTTGGAGCTGAGACATTCTGGGGAGGTTAGAAAGTATTGAGAGATGGAGTAACACATTGATGTTTTTGGTCTTTTCATGAGATTTGTTGACAATATCAAAAATATACACTATAGATGATATTAACCCAAAAAGGAGCATGTAATCTTTCAACTGGGGTTAAAATCACCAAAACTGGAGTTATGAGGTTTAGTTTCTTACCTCTACTGGGGGAAATGGCTGTTAAAGCCACCTTTCCATGGAAAAGTTACAAAGTTAACATATTTATCATGGATTTTTTTGTATTTGTGTATTTTAAATCTTGCAACTGTTTACGCTTCGTTGTCTGCCCTTTTGGCAGTAACACAGTAATGAGGTCTTCTGCTCTCTCTTTTGTACGACATCTTATGAAAATGTGGACTGTTGAATTGTTTTCATTGTCAGCGGCGGCTATAGAGGTCTAATGCAAACTTTACTTCTTAGAGCAAACTTCAGTGTGACAGCCTTTGCTTTTCTGTATTAGCTCTGTACAGCAGGACTTTAAGGAATGACAATGTTTTATTGTTTACATTTGATAAAGACATGAACATTTTGACTGAATGTCGTCTCACACACTGTATTTTGCACCACCACTACCTTGTAAATAAAAATGCATTGTTGGTTTTTAGGACAGCTAGATAGTGTAAAGTGAGCTTTTACCTTTAAATGACTTGAGATTTTAATAAGGGCTTTTTAACTGAATCTTTTTCAAACGATGTTTCACCTCAAGCGTTTTGTACTTTACTTTTTTTGACAATCTATGATGTCTATGAAGTTGTACTTTGTATTAATTTGTTATACTAGCCCAGTAAAAATTAAATAAATTTGAATAGAATTTAAAAACATGGGTTATCGCCTTCTATTCTAAACAATGGATTCATTATAAATAGAATGTTTTCTTATTCATATTGCCATGTGTATGAGGTTGGTCAATAAGGGGGATCTACAGTTGCAGCTGGATTTAGTTTTACCGTTTGTCAAGCTCCATTAAAGGTCCTATGGTATGAAAACTTTACTTTTTTTAGTTTCTTTTACTACTAATATACTTTCCCCTAGCCTGCCTATGGTCCCCCAGTGGCTAGAAATGGTGATAGGGGGAAACCGAGCTCTGGGTAACCTGCTTTGCCTTTGAGAAAATAGGCTCGTTTGAGATGAACTGCGCCTCGCCTGTAAAGTGGACGAGAGCAGGCGGCAGCAGCGGGGGCGGGGACAAAA
>NC_048414.1:7559773-7566634 GCF_013103735.1 Etheostoma cragini | reverse complement strand
GGTTTAAACCAATCAGGTGTTAAATCAGCTGAGAAGCCGGCGTTTCCCAGCATGCTCTGGGTCCGCCTGGGTCTTGCACTCGGTGAAAAGCAACTGCGCCGACTGCGTCTCAGAACTGCGGCCGCCTTGCTCACGTGAGATTACCGTTGCCCACGTGTGCATGACGTCAGAGCAAGTCGGGATCAAGTCGGACACAAATCTAACCGGCATGCAACGGGCGCCGATCGCCGGTGATCGATTCTGCGCAGACCTGGCTCATCTCGAACGAGCCTAGTGAGAGCTCAGATGGGCTGATCTGGAATCTGGCTCATTGTGAGGTCATAAAGGGCAAGGTTACCTCCCATTTCTCTGCTTTGCCCGCCCAGAGAATTTGGCCCACCCATGAGAGAGAGACATCATGGCTTTCAAACAAGCAAAGTGGCAATTGGTCACAGCAACACACCCAGCCACCACCTTGCCGCCCCCCCCCCCTCCTCTTCAAAACCTACAGGTTCTACAATGGCACATACTAAGGAAAGCTCATTGTTGGACTGGCTCTAGTGGCTGTAATTCTGCACCAAGGCTTTTTGGGAAAAAGATAATTCAAATATGGTATTAGGGGATAGTGCGTGGAAGCCCAGAAGGGACGGGGAGGGGATGGGATGATCGTCAAAAAAACTTTGAAAATGAACAAGAAGTAACTCACCCAACATGCTTAGAGCACCTTTAAGATTATTTCTTGACTGTGGCGATAGTAGCCTAACTTCTTAACTCAACTAGATTTCTTTTAGAGCTTTCAGCTCAAGTACCAATGGGGAAAGAAATCCCCCCAAAAGACGGTATTAACTTGAAGTTCTCAATGTTGTCAATAACAGCTAGACGTGCAGATAATTATCTAAATAAAATACATCATCTGATAAAACCATGCTTTTGTTTTGAAGATGCGTACCGGATGCCTTACAGTTACCTATGAAAATAAAACACAGCAGACGAGCAATGCCATGCTATTGTTTTGTAAAGACCGACCGGAAAACCTGGAACTACTGCTTGCGGAGAAAATAACTGGAAGTAGCGGAGAGCTAAAAGCTAACTACGCTGTACTTCTCGCTGTCATCAAGCTGCTTTGTGGCTAAAATTAAATCGTTTGTTTAAAAGTACTGGCATTTTTCTTGCTGGTGAAGAGTCTGTTTTTCAAAAAGGTTCACTATCCTGGTCGACTTGGTGAGACATCTTTCTTTAAACAATGTTTTCATTTGGGTTTACAAGTTAGCTATAGCTAGCCAACATACATTAGCTTCAGGTCTGAACTAGGTGGACGTAACAGCAAAATGATTCTCCAAAGAGATACACATTTATGAAAACATGAACGCTAAGTGGAGGGAGTTTTAACGTGTGAACAAATGTTACCCTTATTTTCAGTCAATAACGTTACATCCATCAGATAATGAGATTAACTCTGCTGGGTCGTGGTTTGTTTTCAGATCCCTCCGTTTGTGTGTGAGTCGCTTCGGCTGCAGTCCTCCGTCTCTCTGGGCTTGGGTGAAACTGGCTCTGTGCCAGTCCTCTGTAGATGAAGATGTCCCTGGCCCAGCGAGTGCTCCTATCATGGATCTTCGCCCTCATCTTCCTCATTATGCTGGTCCTCAAGCTGGACTCTAAGATTCACTGGAACTGGTTTATCATTTTCCTCCCTGTCTGGACCTTTGACACCATCCTCATCCTCATGCTGATAGTGAAGATGGCGGGGCGCTGCAAGCCGGACTTTGACCCCAGGGATGGCGAGCAGAGCCTGAAGAGGAGGCTGTGGTACCTGACGGCCCTGCTGCTGAAGCTGGCATTCTGTCTGACACTGTGCTCACGCCTGCAGAGACTCACCGAAATGTGGGTCAGTGTGGTGTGTGTACCTCTGTGGGTGCTACTGGGTGGGGCGCTGGTGGAGCTGGGGCACAGTGTTTTCCACTACAGAAGGGAATGAACCAGAAGCCTCTGCAAAACATGGGTTTGAAATGTAACATATGGGACAAAAACTTTTACGCTCAAGCATCTCTTGCTTGGGATGCACCAGTCCGATCCACTGGATTGGCATATGGGCCATACTGACCTTAGTTATTAAGTGGATCCGGGAAGACGTGACAGATCCACGTTAGACTCTATGTCAGTGTCATAAAATTCACTGTCTGCTATACATTGTATTTAAATCCAAGCAGGTTGCAGTCACACTGAGTTGGGGTTCCAGTAAGTTCTACAGTGTAGTTTACAGGTTTATAGGGGAGGAGAGCACTACTATCGGATCAGGAATCTGTAAAAAAGTTGGAAATCTCACCACAGTAAAAGCTAATTGTTTGTCACTCTGTGATACCACAGGATTTTTGTGCAAAATGAAGATTTCGCATACACCAGTCCACACGGTTTAGCGTCTTTAGAATACATCCAGCCTTTATTTTTCTGCCTTCTGTCTTTAGGCTGCAGAATTTTATTGATGGTAAACGGGGCTACAGGAAAATAAGATTTTTATTTAATATAAGCTTGACCTGTAATGCGAGGTTGGACTGTGTTTGAGAAATTGAGCTAAGCAAACTGACACAAAGATTTGCCATTGTGCTCCACAATCAGTTACTTGCTACACAAAATGTTGATCTACAATTCACCTTTTAGAGCGAAATCCCACATATGTACACACAAACACAGTAATATCCAATGGTGGACTCCTTCGGGCACTGATACTAGTACTTGTGAACTTGTGAATTGACAGCATGAATTATTCCATTTGCACTGTGTGCCACTGAGCCATTTAAATACCGGTTTATGAAATTGCGTTTTTTTGTCAGTACCCATCCCAGGAGGTTCCGCTGTGACTGACACAATTTGAAGGCAAATGCATAACTTCCTCAAACCACATACCAACTATTGTGGCACCAAAATTCATAGCAATCAATCCAACCGTTTACAGTGTTAGACCATCATCTCTAGACTGAAGCCACTTAAGTACCTAAAAAGACATACTGAAACCTTCATGATATTAAATTCCATGAGACATTAACACTAAGTCAATATTTTTGAACCATTTATTGAGGTTCTGATCAGAGTATAAATCACACTACCAAGTCTTATCTTAGGAAATAAAAGGTATTTACAACAAAATGTTCACATACATTGGTTTCAAATAAAAACAGACAGTAAATGATATAAATAAGTTCTATGGAAAATAAAACTTGTCTTACAAAAAATATATATGCAATTTATGTATACATTTTCTCACATTGGTGCTAATAACATCTATACTGTACAGTTTTGGTACATACAGCATTTACAGCCCTGTGTGAGCGTGTGTGAACAACGTCCATTCTGAAAACAACTACTTGCTCCGAGTTTGGAGTGTTATAAACCACTAACCCCATAGATCAAAGCAACATGGCAAAGAGGATTTCAGCAGAAGCTTGGTGACTTGCTGCAATGTCCAGAACAGTGAACATAGGTAATTGCTATAGCAGGGAGTAAGGATGGTTGTTTTCAGATTGGCTCGTCCAGTACCTAAAATAGGTGCTTTAAGAGGGAAGCTAAGTAGTGCACAGGCACCGACACATGGGTCACATAAACATATTATATAGAGCCTACATACATTCGCTAACAAACGTGAAGTGAGCTACTTAGCTTACATTCTTAGGCAGTGATAAAATACTTGGGGAGTGCATCCTCTTTTCACTACGTCACTGGTGTAATGTGGCTGTGTCAGCAAAGAAATGGAATGCCCCCCGCTCATTGATTACAAATTAGAGAGACCAGTTGATGTCTGAAGGAAGGATGCATTTTCAAATACTTTAACAAAGCCTCGCCGTAAGTTGTACAGTAAAAAACGAAGACTAGACTTCTAGACATTCATATTAAGAATTCTTTCTGTGTGTGGGGTGTGTGTGTTTTTAGGGGCTGTTTTAACGGGTGCTGCTGTGGCCGAGTGTCCTGTAGGGAGGTGGCAGGTTTACCCTGCACTTTTGGACCTTTAGAGGGCACAACTGTCCGACTGTCAGATCCGGGCTTAGAGGAAGAGCCTCGAGAGACACTGTGATGGTGGGTTTTAGGTCGACTTTCTGTGAAGGAAAGGGCAAGAGTTTGGTGAGCCTCCATCGGCTTAAAGAGGTCAAAGGTGATAAGCGTCCTTGGTGGTTTGTGTTCTGGTGGCACAGGACCAGAGGCAGGTTTCTTCCTCTCCTCTTTACTGTTGATGTCTTTTTCCTTCTTTCCATCTTTCTTAACATGAATGTTTGCAGACTTGGGAGTCTTCCCTTCTTCTCTCCCTAACTTTGCCTGCACCCCCTGCATACTCGACATATTGCCCTCTTTGCCTTCCCTGTGCCCGCTTTTCTCTTTCTTACCGTGTGAAGACTTGATTTTATGACACGGTTCTCGAGTCTCCTCTCTGTCTGGCCGTAAGTGCGACACTCCCTGTGTGCCTCCTCTGTCTTTATCATGCTCCTTCTCTCTCTTAACCTGGGGTGTGGTCTTTGAGTCCCACTCCTTGGCCCACTTCTCGTCTCTCTGTGCAGGCAGGGGAGTTTGAGAGGCTTTACTGCCCTCTCTTGTCCGCTCCTCATCCTCTTTTTTCCTCATCTGCGGCAATGGCTGCATAGATGTACCACCCTCTCTTCCTCCCTCGGCCTTAACCTGCTCCTGCTCTCTAACCCTGTCCTTCTCTCTATCCCTGTCTTTGCCTCTATCCTTTTTATCCCTTTCCTTCTCTTTACTCCTATCTTTGTCTTTCTTCTCTTTAACCCTCTCCTTTTCATCTTTGTCTCTTTTTCCTTTATCCTTTTTTATTTGTGGTGTGTTGTAAGTGCTCAATATACTATCTTTAGTTTTATCTTTTAGACCTTGACCTGGTACAGTTGTCTTTTGCTGCCTCTCTTCCTCCACATCATTCTCCTTCCTAATTTGCTGTTGTGACTTTAAGGATGCACTGTCCACTCCACCCTCATCATGGCCCTTCTGCAGTGGCTGGCACATGTCTGCGCCTCCATCTGCCCCTACCTTCCCTTCTTCATCTTCAGCTTTGGGCTCCATTAGTGTTTGAGTGAGTACACCTTCATCTCTCTCCTTCTTGACGAAAGGTAGCGACTGTGTCGTTGACAACCCCTTCATCTCGGCTCCGTTCTCCTGTGCTTCTTCCTTGAAAATCTGTGTTGGAGTTTTTGAGGTTGGCCACTCCCCTCCTTTGTTGTCCTCATCGTTCAGTTTTTTCACAGGCTCACAATCCTTTCCCTCAACCTCGTCTTCCTCCTCTTCTTTGATAAGAAGTGTTACTTTTCTAGGTGTACACTTCTCCTCTTCTTGCACCACTTCCTCATCCTCCTCTTCGTGTTGGTGATACTGTTTGAGTCGGATATGCCAGGCCAGACTGCATACTGCAGACACAGTTTTGAACTGGTGGACAACTCCTCTGGGAATGAAGTAGATATCGTCGTGGTAGAGTTGGATTCGGGCGTATCGGATCCCCTCCCTCCTTAGCTGGTTCAGTTTGGCATCATCGATCCACTGTACACACTGTGGAAGCAGTAAAAAGAACACATGAGGTTCAGTAATCCCTCAATAATGAGCAAATATTATGATTCTTGCATGGCACAAAGAAAACAACTGAGTCTGATCATATATTGCACAGCCCATCAGTATTATACTATACTATTATAAGTCCTCTACTCTAAATAGATTACAAAGAGACAACGTGGCATGTTAAAAGTTCCAGGAAAAGCTCTAGGGTTTCTTTTGCACTTATAGCTGCATGACTTGACATGAGGGTCAATAAAACAAACTGCGTACACAACTTTTAACCTTTTAAAGTTGATATGGTAAACATGTTAGAATACAGCGTATTTACACACCCAGAGCAACATTATCATTCATTTGGAGTTGTTTCTTGCCACCTTGCAAATGTAAATCCATTATATACAGGGGCGGCTGTGGCTCAGTGGTAGAGCGGTTGCCTGCCAATCGGTTGCCTGCCCCTGCAGTCATTGTCGAAGTGTCCTTGGGCAAGACACTGAACCCCGAGTTGCCCCGGGTGCTGCGCATCGGAGTGTGAATGTGTGTGAATGTTTGTCTGATGAGAAGGTGGCACCTTGTACGGCAGCCCCAGCCACAGTGTATGAATGTGTGTGAATGGTGAATGTTTCCTGTAGATGTTAAAGCGCTTTGAGCAGTTAAGACTGGAAAAGCGCTATATAAATACAGCACATTTACATTTACATTATTCACCCTCCTAGTTCTGTCCTTTGATCTCCTGAAGGGAATGTATGTCTCTTTAGTGGCTAAATGCTCTACCATGTTTGATACATTTGCTCACAAGCACAAAAACAAAACAAAAACACTACTGCCTTGTGGCTGTATGCAGATCAGTCAAGTTGCAGTTGACATTTATGCCCATCCAGACTCATAATATAGGAAGTGAAGACTTTGAAGCATTTTAATAAAAGTTATGTTAATTTTTTTTCCGCGAAACATCATTTGAACATCAACCCAGCAGCACAAAAAAATCAAGACTATCAGTTTAAAGGTGGGCACCCAAGATTAGTGTCACAAATTCAAATACGGACAATTTGAAAACATAATGCCTCCAGCCACGGCTTTTGCTGGCCCAGAGGGATAAAAGCTATTGATATTAGTTTATCATACTAGGCACGAATAATACCTTTGACCCACCTGAGACAGCGGAGGTTCGTGAAGGTCCAGCTGCAGCCTCATGACCACATCTGGGAAATCTCCAGCGTGGAAACACACAACGTCTTTGGTGATCCGGGCAGGAGAGTCACTCCTGTAAGGTGATACGCAAAAACTCTTATTTACTGAACTGAGGTTTGTATTCTATGCATATTGCGTATGCTATGCGTTCTCTCT
>NC_048414.1:7554251-7559673 GCF_013103735.1 Etheostoma cragini | reverse complement strand
TGTATATATACACACACACACACACATATATATATACACACACACACACACTATGCGATAAGGTAAAAAGATATCACTGTCTACTCACTCCTCTCCGCAGCGCACAGCCTTTAGCACACCTACAGCAGCAGTAGTTTGTCTCTCGAACCCCTGACCGATGTGGTCTGCGTGGGCTCTTGTCCGGTCCTCAAACAGCATCTCCCTGGGCTCACTGGCTCTGGGTAGATACTGCAGGTTCTTTATCTCATTGGTGGACCTGAAATACATATATAATACATTTATTCACAACAGTCAGGCTATGTTCAAGGCACGGTTAAGTACCTGTATGCGGCATGTGTAGTTAAGAAATAAGCTGAAAGTATTTTATTTGTTTTGCTACCTCAGCTTTACTTCACTCCTTTTGAAAATGAGAATGCTGTTGAATAAAAGCTGTGCATTTGTGAACATTTACACACTCAGTATGTCAACCCACCTTTTCCTTTTGAAGGGTGATTTTGGCATGTCTGCCATAGGGATCATCTGTTCTCCTGGTCTGACCCACATAATAGGGCCATCATCGCTCTCAGTGGGGCTTTGCAGCCGCAGACTGGAAAATGTCCCCCAGGGCAGAGTCCGCTGCATAAACACAGGGTGAGAAACTTCCGCGTTACACAATGACTAGTAGCGATTTACAGGAAAATGAGAAAGCAGTTCACACGTCCACTGGCTGTATGGGTGCATGCTACACATGCAGACATAAACACACTAACCTCCAGAAAGGGAGATTCCTCTAACATGCTGATGAACTCAGGGAAGTAGTCTCCAACCTCTTCGTCCACAGCACCTACCAGACTGACCTGCCGCATGGCCCCGGCACGGTACGTTCCCTGGGAATATGTCCGTTTCACCTGCAAAGAAACCATTGAGAAGACGGATCAAACCCTCAACCAGTAGGTATCAAAATATCCAACTCTGAGGTCTTAACTAAACCTGATAAATTTCTGTCAACGGAGACTTGTTTTTTAAATTTATTTATTTATTTTATAGAACATGTTTGTCTAACAATTGAGACAAGCACTGTCAGTGTTCTTAGCATAAATTGTGTGAGCTTTCTAATGCACCTTTTTTTAATAAAGCACACTTTAAGATTAACATCAGCATCAGCTTGGTAGTTAACATTAACTGGACCTTAAAAATAAAAATGTATGTCTTTGGTGGAACTCCAAGACACTTGACGGTCATTAAGACAGGGAGATGTCAACACACAACAAATAAAAGGGCAATTGAAAGACTGTCAATGAAAAACCAACAAAAAATGCCAAGCACTGTGGATTACACAATCAAATCTGAACATCCAGACTGACTAACAAAATTAGACCTTAGGTTCTCTCATCAGAACAAAAACTGTCCTAACAAAAACTGATTTATGAAGTCACAGTTTCTGTCAGTACGTCCAGATCAGTGGCTGCAGCCTCAAAAACACCCCAATCAGAACAGTCAAAGCAGGCCTGTAAATCCAGCCTTGACTCGTTGGTCCATCTTTTCACACTCTTTACAACAGGTTTATCAGATTTTAGTTTCTGCCTGTATGTAGGGACAAGATGAACCAGACAGTGATCAGCGAGTCCCAAAGCTGCACGCGGGACAGAGTGATAGGCATCCTTTGATGCAGTATAGCAGTGGTCCAGTGTGTTAGTGTCCCTGGTGGTATCGGCCAGGTGCAGTAACGCTTCACTAACACAGGCCTGAGGTGGAATGTAGACGGCGACCAGAATAAACGAGGAAAACTCCAACGGTGAATAAAAGGATTTGCAGTTCATGAAAAATGTCTCTAAGTGTGGACTGCATGATTTCTTCAGCACTGTGACATCTTTACACCAACCTTTGTTTTTGTAGAGACCGAGTCCGCCTCCCATTTTTTGCCCCTGTGAGCTCCAGTACGCAATCTGCACGGGAAAGACTGAATCCCTGTAGGTGACGTGTGCTGTCCAGGATGCACGGGCTGAACAAGGATTCAGTAAAGCAGAGGGCGGCAGAGCTGCAGAAGTCAGAGTTAGTACTGTTGAGACGCAGCAGTTCATCCATTTTGTTGGCCAGGTGGATAGAGGGGAGCGCAGTGCGAAAGCCCCGCTGTCTCAGTTTAACCAGCACGCTTCCCCCTTTGGCATCTCTGGTAGATCCCATACAGAGCTGCTGCGCCTCCAACTAATAACTCAGAGAAAGTTCCAGGTTCGAAAAAGAACGGTGGTATAGTGTGAGCAGTTGAAAGTCCAATATTTAAGAGCTCCTCTCTGGTAAATGCTACCAGAGAGTGTTGGCAGAAAACAGTTTATAAACAAAAAGCACAATGGCGCGTAATCCACAGGCGGCCGTCTGCGGTGCCATCTTGAATGTAGACAAATGCTTTATAAAACATTTATCTCAGATAGAGCAGTCATCACTGGTGTGGCTGGCAAAGTCCTATTTTTATCCTGTCAAATTAACTCATGCAACAGGTTTTTAGATTAGATAGATCATTTTAGATTGGTTTGATTTATGTTTGACTTTCTGTTTGAAAATAAGAAATTATTTTTCAGAATATGTTCAGTACACAACTAAACTAAACAAATGAAACACAACCAAGTGAAGGCCACACCCTCAAGATTATCTCTCACCATTTTCGGGAACTGGTAGAAAAATAAAGACACAAACCAAACCAAGGCTACTATGAGCCAATAATGCCGAATGCAGACCTACTTGCTTTAGTTCCGTATGAAGCATTGAATTGCTTTTTTGAACTCATAGGCCCAGTCCCAAGAGCCCTGAGGACTAAAGACTCACAGACTCAATAGATCTCTCGTACTAAACGGGTGAGTGTGAAAGGCCACATGGGCTCAGATAGGTATAAATGGGATTGGGACTGCACTTCACGAGATCACATCACCTTGGCAACGTTTAATCAAAAAGATGTTGCTGACACATGTCGATGTGGGAATTTTCCTTTTAAGTTTGTTGCTTTCCGGCCGTGGCACAGGAGATGGCTGCCTGATTCCAAACTTTTTCAAACTCTTTTTCACAAGCCCGGACAACAGTCCTTTCCGTTGTTGTGTGTCTTGCTGTCTTTTACCTTTTTATTTTCCGGATTTCCCAATGGTCTCTTTGAATTGTTGGTGAATCCTTTTGGTGAAGTCTGCATCCATGCAGACTCACGTAAAGGGCTTGGTAAGTGTGTACTCAAGCCCTTTGAAATTCAACATTGGGACAAACCAAGCCCTTACGAATTTCTTGAGAATGCACACCCTGAGTCTTTGGCATTGGGCCATTGAACTTTCATCAGAAGCTGACAGGGAAGCACAACTCCAACTGAAGGTGCTATAATCCTAGTCTCGCACTGCCAGGCCTTCCTCCACAGCACTGCACAGAAGGGTCTGGCGAGTCCACACAGCATTCCGGGATGTGAGAAAAATGTGCTATAGTTTATTGGCATGTCTTTGAACCAATTACAATTGTTACGGGTGGCGCTGAGCGCCGCACGGTGCCCCAGTCCCGCTGCAATATAGCCTTTGGAAGGAACATGAGTACGTTCAAAAGTTGTTTTCAGTTGTGTAATCTGAGGAGCAGTTAACCAAAGTCCTCATAAATCGACCGAAAATTAAAATTCCAACAGAAAAGATGACAGATATCCAGCCAAAAATGACGGACATACGGCAGAATTTCCGGTGGCACCGAAGCAATCCCGGAAGTGGAAGGTTTTGAATATAGACTACTATAATTCCTATCAAGCACTATATCAGCGGAGTAGTTAGAAACTATTGTTATGTGACAAACAACATGACACACATCATTAGGGCTTCCTGCTTCACAAGACAACCTGGATGTTTAACACTTTGTCTACAGGAGTAAAGTAGGGGAGTAACTCACACATTTTTAATCAGAACACAATATTCTATTGATTCTTTGGACATCGATATGATATTTGCTGATATCACAAAGTCTGCCACAAAACAAATTTGATTCAATTCAGGGGCCTGCCATCAATATGAGACAATATCCTATGCCCATTAAACACAATTAGCTTGAATGTATTTATTTTTCACAAAAAGCAACTACAATACGTAAGTATATGACAATTTTATTACTGAGCTCTTTCAGCCATCTAAAAAGTAAAAACAAACTTTTTTGTTAAAAAGAATAGATATAAAGTGGGAATTTTAATATTTGAAGATGATATGAACCCCTGACCCTCTGCTGTATGTCGTCCACTTCCTTTCTAGCAGATAAAAAATGTACACTTATTTTAAATCGGTATTTTCCCTTTGCAATGTTTATGTTGGATTGTTGATCATTGAATCAATATTTCCATAGAGATCTATGTACCGTTACACACCTAGAATAAAGTTGGTTCAAGGCAGAGTAAAACATAATCCATCAACAGCCTGGACAGAGACTGACACATAACTTGAAAACACACAAAAAACTGTTGTGTTGTTTCAGCTTGCAGCAGTTGATTCTGTGCTGCTTGCACTCCCAGACTTCAAACTGACACTTGCAGTATCAAAGTCAGTTCAGCCTCCTTTTACAAAAGGAGCCTTCAAACTATGTTGCCTATTAAAGAGAGGAAAAATAATACAACCATCATACCTGAGAGTGGAAGTTGACCATGGTTGTCGTCTCTATGTCTTTCTTCCCAAGCACCTCCATCTTTACTGGCGCATTGGGGAACTTGTAGGAGAAGTAGTCCAGGAAGTCTGGGAGGTAGGATGCCGCTCCATGGACGATTCCCATCACAAAACCTGCAGCCTGGGCTTCGTCCTCGCTGAACGACAGAGTCACAAACTCCTGGGCAAAACGCTGCATCTCAGCCGGAGACAGGCAGGAGAGCTGCTCGGTGTAGGCGTGTGCTACAGACGCCCCGCCGTTGGCCTGCTGCTCGATGTGGATCAGATGGCCAAATTCCAGACCTGACATGCCTGGCACTGGGGTGCAGTGGAGCGGGGAGCTGTAGCCGATCCTGTCTCTGACCATAGAGGAGATGGAGGCAGAGGTAGCGGCAGCACCAGGAGGATCCTGGTAGTGTTGTTGTGGTGCTGCAGCAGAGGTGTGGAGTAGACTGCTGTTGTTCCCATTAATTCGACTGAGGAACTCAGGCGGACCCAGAGACACTCCTGAACATACCGTCTGGCATGAGCGATGATACATTTTAGGTCGACTGTGCCGCTCCTTAACTCGCTCACCATCTTTGTGCTTCTTTTTCTTCTTCCTTTTGAGTTTCTTCAGCAGGAGGTCTTCCTCAGAACCAGCTTTAGGCGTATCCTTCGACTCTATAATGAAGGATAAGACAGTTTTACAGAAAGTACAATGCCGTGCATTATGAGGTCTGTACTATGTAGCCAAGTTGGGGAAGTAACAATTATATATATGTATATGTATATATATATATATATATATATATATATATATACAC
>NC_048414.1:7518834-7554241 GCF_013103735.1 Etheostoma cragini | reverse complement strand
ATATATATATACACACACTTTAGAATACCTGAACTTTGACAACTTTGCATAAAAAGACATTTGTTTAACTATAGGTTGTAATGTATCTGTACATTTATGTATGGCTAGCGTTTGCAATTTGCATTAACTATAAACGGATGGCTGTATTTCACTTAAATGTCTTCCATAGTTATTAATAAGACATAATTTGACTCATGTTGTAAAATTAGAGGTTACTTAAGCAAACTGGACCTCTCCCATTGTACCATATATAATTAAAAGTTATCATAATGAAAAACGTAAGAGATCATCCCTACCTTTCTGTGGAGACATCACTTCTCCGTTTTCTCTTGCAATGTCATGTACAGGTGGCAATTTGTGATTTTTCCACTCTTTACTCTTTTCCTTCTTCTTCTCTCGGTCTTTCTCCTTTACATGTTGATCTGAGAAGAGCAGAATAAGAGACAGAGTGAGGTGAAATTCTGCTAAATCCTTGCTGAGGAACATAACTGACGTACAAACATTTCCACGTGTATATCACCATCTGGGCCTAATAAATACGGGGCCTGTGATAAAGAATATTGTCAATTTTATGAATGACTGTAATGCAGTATTGCTTGACATTCAGTTTTTAATTTGCCTACAAAGTGGTATAATAGAGTCCTGCAGTACGCAGGCTGGCTGTGTTGTCCTACCTCTCTGTAGCATTTTCACGTCGCCGTTCTCGGTCTTTGTATGGCAGCTAGCTGGGATCACTCCCTCCAGACTAACGACCGAGCTTCGCTGCGCTTCACTGGTTTTCTCCTTCTCCTTGTGCCGTTTCTCTTTCGCCTTTTTAACTTTGTGAGGCGAGGCGAGGAAGTTGCTGATTTTGAATATTTTCCGAGCGGGAGTAGCGGGCACCGCCACGGCGGTGGAGTGGCTCGCCTTGGCCGGGCCGAAACTCCATTTCGCTGGGCTCCCACAACTCTGCTTCCCGTTGTGTTTTTCCCCTGCGCACGCCTCTCCGTTCAGTTTCCTGTGTTTCAGGCCCTTCTCCTCCACCCGGACCTTCTTAGGGGGCGGTGGGTAAATCTCGCTGGAAGACTGCGGTCGGCTTTCCGGCGGTCGTTTAGCTATCAGGGGTTTAGGGGAATTTGTTTTGCTGTTTGCTGCGAAATGCATGGAGTCTAAGGCCTCGGCCATCTTGGAAGTTTCTATTTTTTACGGTCAGACGTAACTGGTGCGTGAGAGCCAGGCCGGGGGCGGGGCTTAGTTGACTACGTACTGACGCACGGTAGGGAGAGCATCAGACGTACTGTCAAAGATCCTGTTTACAGCCTGCAGGACAAGAAACAGTACTGTACTGCTCACTGTGCCAAGACTGTATCAGTATCCTATAACCAGAGACGGTTTAAAAAAAATCTTTAGTATAACCATAGACAAAGGAGGCCTGCCGACAAAAAGGGCCGATCAAGATCTAAATTATTTGTTAGTTTTTCTCTGCTGGGCTGGACAATCAGTCTGTTATCAAATATGGAGGAAACGTTGAAATGTTGTATAATTCTTTTAATTCTTTTTAATAATTCTTTTGACCCCAAAAATATACGTCAGGTTATTCATATTAGACCTCTATTTTCATCCAATGTATTTATAAAACGTATTATAACTTGATCTAAAGAAGCATTTTGGATGAGAGGTGAGACTTCTCCAAGATTTTCAAGCAAGTCCAGTTGCTGCTTACAGAGCGTATTGTGACTTGTTTTAATACCTGACCAGACCTCAGTCTTAAAGATAGCTTTAATATGTTCACTATGTACAGATTGTACATAGTGAACAGATTGTATGACAACAACAATTCATAGGAAAGTATGGATCAGAGAATAGTGTGATGCACTGTTACACCAAATTAATGGGTATATTGTAGCCTACTGCCATACCAATAAAGAAAAAATATCAAACAGATTTTGTTTTCATGGGTCAATTTTGAGATACGGATATTCAAACAGTTTATAAACATGAATATACCGTTTAGTAATGTAACAACAAATGCATCAGCAAAGTTTTTTTTAAAGCTTGTGTTCTAGAGCAATTTTCATGAACCCAATTTGCCAAAAAACCCAACATACATTGGTCATTTCTGACTAAAGACAGCTGGTACATTACAAAAATGTTTTAACATTTTCATACAATAACGATAGGCTTTAAAATAAACATATGACAGCAAAGCATGTGTGTACATTAAATTATTATATATATATTCTATATACATAGAAGTATATTACATTATAGTAGTTGAAAAAGTAAAGAAGGATTTTATATTCTGAGATATTTCTTTAAAATGTCACTAGGTGGCAGTAAATTGATGAAAATCCATTAAGGAGCTTTTTCCCCCTCTGTGTTAAAATCATCACATTTACTGACCCAGACAGCTGTGTTATTAAAACTCCTGTAAAAAACAAGTGTTGAGATTGAAAACATACTCAATTCTACTGCACAAGACGTGGTTAGTCACTACTTTTACTTCATCCAAGATCTAAGTAGGCTACTATTATTTATTTAATGTCAACATTATGTGATTTATGTGACTATGAAAATGTAAATAGTGCCAAACGCTGTCTTTTGTAATATACTAATATTACGTCCGTATCTACATCATCTAAAGTAGAAGTCTTAATCTGCCAGACAGATTGAAATGGTAGTGTACACAGTGTACATCAGCGTTGACATTTGCTTACTCTAAAATTAGATACTGTATGTTTATTTCTTTTGTTCATAGGGTGAATGTTACACTAAGCACTAACACTTAATTGTCACCATAGAGAAGACAACACAGTTTGCAGGATAATAAAGTAAAGGTCATTTTTGGTTCCCATAATAGGAACAGAATAATCCTTAAGAGATTTTCATTTTAATGCCAATTTATACTATCTAACTACAATACAGATAGAAATACTGTATTTTTTACTCTATTGCGTTTAGTTCACTATACTTCAATTACTTTGAAAATCACAATTTTACATACAAACAAAATTCATAAATATGTTGTTTTTTAATTCATATAATGTCATATGAATGAATTATCCAATAATATGATTTTTATTTAACACTGTAACACTCACAAGGGCCAACTTCCTGCATTGAGTACTTTTACCTTTTGATAAGTAGATATTGTGTATAATGTAGTCAAGTAACATTTTCAATGCAGGACTTTTACTCAAGTAAAAGATCTGAATACCTTCCTCCACCACTGACCTTCATTATTCTGTACAAGAAATAAAGTTGTCACTCCAATGTTATTTCTTTTACCAGCCTAAAGCCTACTGTAAATACTGATGTAGGATTGGTACGGAGAAGAGAAAAGTCTATCATTGACAACAATGCACTCAGTCACACATTTCTATGTATTTTGTCCATCCACTTGTGTACTATGCATGGTTTCTATTAACCACAGCTGGGACAAACACAGAACGCTGCACACGTCAATTCAGTATGAACATCAGGATATCATTCGATGAAAAACAAAACAGCTTAACATCTTTTGTTAAGAAACCAATGTAAAACTGTTGAAATGACAGAAACAAGGTTAAAACATCACAGAAAGCTCACAAGAGGCCGAAACGCACGTTTCCAGCATCGGGATGTGTGTTTAACAGCTTTTGTTAAAAAACCAATGTAAAACAGTTGAAATGACAGAAACAAGGTTAAAACATCACAGAAAGCTCAGAAGAGGCCGAAACGCATGTTTCCAGCATGGAGATGTGTGTTTAACAGCTTTTGTTAAGAAACCAATGTAAAACAGTTTAAATGACACTAACAGGGTTAAATTGAATGCCATAATTTCAAATGTCTTAATAGAAAGTTTACAACTGTATAACTTTGAACAATTTAAAACAATATCACCTTTCATGGGAAAAGCACCCATTTATTCCATGTGCATGCCAGGGTCTCAAAGATGTCCACTTTCACCTCAGTCCAATTCCGTTTGGCAAAAGGTGACAACAACAGTTAACCGGTTCCAACGTTGCACTCACTTTCCAGAACAAAGATTCTTAAATATACTTTTCAAACAATGTCTTAATAAAGTCCAGGGTTTTAGATTAGAAACAACTTGATCTGACGTTATCTGCTGTTGGCAAGCTGTAGTAAATCCGGTCCAGATGTGAGAGACACATGGTTGTTTCATTTTTAAGAATCTCTATCAGTCGATTGACAGATGAAAAACATTCTGATATGCATGACAAAGGAATGTATCAGTTGCTGAAGAATTAAGATATTGGCAATGACCAAATCATGTAAATATGAATGTGTGTGTGTGTGTGTGTGAGTGTGCATGCTTGCGTGTGACAGAGTAAGAAAGAGATGCAGAGTGATTGTTTAATTTTAAACTGATGCACAAAGATCCACAGAATTAAGGCAGGTGTTACATCATTTAACTGTTTCTTTAAATGAAAATATAATTATTTGTTCTTGGCATGCAAAGAGTGAGTGAGTAGAATAATATTGTGGAGGTAGGTTTATACCTTTAGGCAGGCACACTGAGTGTGGCACTACAACAGTCTTTAGGTTCACTCCAGTTCAGTTGGAAATGGGACACTTATGCACATAACAGACGACACTGGCTCCTCTGCCCAAAGTGGGGGAGATGAAGTGGTCTGCCAGGAAGCCCAGGCAGCAAAGCTGGACTGATGGTCAGATGTTTGTTCTAGTCTGCATGGAAAAAAACAGTGTTTACACAATCCAGGACAGAGAGTGGGCCAAGCCAACTCACTGGGGAATTCAAAACACTTTATCCCAAGAGGGCATCCTGAGGAGAAAAAAACTGTTGTCCATAAATGGGTAAAGCCAGTAGTGAGGGTATCGTTCAGTTCAGTTCAAATTTATTAATATAGCAGCATATTTATATATAGTTTAAAAACAACCATAGTTGACCAAAACAAAGTGACACAAAAGTGATAATATACACAAACAACACACAATACATAATACTAAATTGCCAAGATATATGAGATAAGATGAGATGAGATGATAAGATAATAAATCAATACAGCCTAGTGTTCAGACATAAGTCTCTCAAGAGTGTAAACATTTCTCTCACACTATTTCACAGTGTAAGTGTTGAAGTACTGACGTGACTATGAAAGGTGAAAGGACACTTATTCCTGGCTTTTATACCGCCAACAGTAATAAAATGTCAAATGAGCTCATAGCTGCAATAGCGTAGACGGATCTACAATATAAAGTCATATCAGAGTATATTTGGATAAATAATTACTTTACATGCACAGATTACAAGGCCTCTAATTAAAACATACTACAGGCCCTTTTTCCAAAGTAGAAAACTGAATCCATGAAATTCCTTTCTTTGACTCATCCTCTCAAACTTTAGCATTTTACGTTGTTCTGCTCGTTCAAGGTACCGTTTCTTAAGTTTATGTGTGAACTTGCAGGCCAGCGCTGTTTTTATATTAAGTTTTCTTTCAACTTAACTGTTTTTTAATTTCTAACCTGATGCTTCCCACAGTCCTCTGACTAAACAAATGGTTTCCTTTGTCATTATTAAAGGACAGCTGAGAAGTCTCTCCAGCCTAGTGCAGTCAGAGCAACCAGCCAATTAAAGAAACAGGCAAACAAAATGGACAAGGGTCATGTTTCATTGCAGTCTAAAAATAACAATATATTTAAGTGGACTAACAACCATTAACAATGGAGAAATTTCTGAAACATCAATTGTTGGCCGTGCATGCTATCAATCATATCTCATTCCCTGTGGTGGGACTGACATTTACACCCCGGGTCTGAGAAACTAAAGCCTCATTATCTAAACTCCCTGCGAAGCAGATGCCTCATTTAGTTCATGTGACTGTGTTTTCTCTCTTTCTTTTTTCTGACTATTTGTAGACACAATGAATTAGCAAAGAATCCAAAACTTGGATGAACGGACAGTGTGCTCACAGCAAGCTTAGCCTCTCCACCCATAGATTGCCTCACCAATTCTCAACACTTGTTGAGGATTAGTCCTGTCTGAATAAAGTCAACAGCACAGGAGATATTTCTCTCCTCTGTTATTGCATAAATCTGACATTCCTAACTTTCATTCCTCAACTAAAGCTCAACTAAACAATGCAGCTTACAGTAAAATGAAATATGTCCTTACAAATCTGAGTAACAAACTCTTGCTTCCGGCCCAGCAGCCGGTATTTTGCTTCAAATGCATATTTTGACCTGTCACATCTGTCACTCACATGTTTTTAGACCCAACAGGAAGCTTGGGAAACGTCTGCCAAAGCAACTGTGACACACATGCATATTGATAGCTATGATAAACTTATGCTACATCATGGAGTGAGAATGCATTACAAATGGTCTTCATGAATTGATGTGATTTTGGTGAAGATACGTGGAATTTAATAATAGGATTACAATAAGACATGCTGTTGTAAAGCTTTCACAGGTTGTCCTTTTTTGTGACTGATATAGATCTGTTACGGCTAATTCTGCTTATGTTATAAAGTAGAATTATTTTACCATTTTCATATGCTTTGTACTGATCATCCAGTATATCACAGAGAGCATCTACTGAAAAGTACATCCACAAAATCCTCCTCACACTCGCATTGTTTTTTTCACCTGTTTCCCCCTCAAAGCTTCTCCCTCCTCATTTGTCTTTAAGACTCACTTTCCACTGAACAGCTCCATCAGTTGCCCCTCCCTCCTTTTCTCCCTCCCACCCAATCTCCTCCTCTCACTGTCACTGTCTCAAACTGAGGTGGGTCTTTTTTTACACTCTCTCTCTCTGCTCCTGTTACTCTTTACTCTCAGGACGCAATGAGGTTAACAACACTGTGCATATGTGGGACCCTGTTGGCCTTCTCAAGCCTCTCTTGGACCTCAGCATACTCTGGAGAAGGAGACATCCGGGGGGATAATGCATTTCAACCCTGCGCTGCAACACTGAGACCTGAGGGGCTGTGCAGACAGGGGCAGGATGAAAGCACGTGCCCGTATCTATTCAGTCTACCGCCGCTGACTCTTCATTTGCCAAAGCAACTCACGGAGCTGGAGGAGATCGTCAAGGATTTGCAGAAGCTGAAAGAAAATGTGGACCAACTGAGGAAGATGTGTGCAGATTGTACAGTAAGCCAAACTGAGAGAGAGTGTGGAAGGCAAAGAGAAACAGGGCATGAAAAGCTGAATGAGGGTATGGATAGACATAAGGATGAGAGAAACTGGCTGAATGAGAGAAATCCTAAGACACCAAAAGGTTTCAGCCAGGAGTGTGGAACAGACAGGGTTAAAGCGGAAAAGACTATGGATGGCGATGGTGACACTGACTCAGAAAAGAGATCAATTTTGGAAGAGAAAGGGAGAAAGAAATGGGAAGCAGAGAGAGAGAGTGATAAAGTGGTCATAAAAGAAATCCAGAGAGAAGAAACCCTAAAAGAAGTGGCAGAAAACGATGGAAAAACTAAGACAGAGGGGGCAAATCGAAAGGACAAACTTGGGCAGGCCAAGGTGCCAACTGCTGGTGGAAATGAGAAGATATTGTACATTGTTAGAAAAAAGGTTGTTGAAAAAAATAACAGGGAGACAGACAAAAATAAAAACAACAATAGAAAAGGGAATTCAAAGGGAGATCCAGAGGATATGTTGGAATATGGAAAAGAGAGGAAGATTACAAGTAATTTAAAAAATAAGACAAAAACAGAAGAAAGTGACCATCATGTGTGGCCAGATGATACAAAGGAAACAGAGAAAAACACCCAAATTGAAAAAGACAGGGACAGTGATGGAATAAAGATGTCTGAGGGCCATGATGAGCATACAAATCATGCGCGAGAGCAGCAAAGGGAGGAGAGGAAAAAGGAAATGGAAAAGGGAAAGGGAATAAAAGTGGAGCGAAATAATGAGAAACCAAAACAGACTGAAAGTATCGGGCATGCAGAAAAAAAAAAGACTATAAAAGAGGGGGAGGTGGAGGATGGGGAGACGGGAACAAGGATCAAAACAGAAGGAGAAAAAACAGTCCAGAGCTTGCAGAGAGACAGTGATGGAGAATTAGCATCCAGCAAGGCACCTGAGAGGACAGACTTTGTATCAATCAACCCTACTACTCAATCTATCATTAGTTTAGCTCCGAGGCAGGACACCATGGACTCAAACGAAGCTACAACCTTTCCATCATCTCTTCCATCTCCTCTTTTGTCCAGCTTAACTTTACATTTAATAACAGATGTCAATCAAGGGATGACAATAGTTGCTGATGGACTACCAACCAAAAGCACAGGCTTTGGAGCAGCAGTTATTTCTGAGCACCCAAACCCTGATGCAGAGGAAGATTTTAGGGCAACAAGTAGCCCAAAAACAACAGCCACAATTAACACATTGGGTGGTCCTGGACAACAGGTAACCAGTGCCACTTCAAGGTTCACTTTTACAACCAGTCCGAGACCTGGTGCAGGCTTCCAGGGTCGAGTTAGCTCAATTACAGCAACTACAACCACCACAACTCCCCGTCAGAATTTATACACAACTACATCCCCAGGAGTCGCAGATCGCAGCAGTTGGACAGCTAAAAAGAACATCAGCTCAAACACTAAGACTGGCGTGAAACCTCTAGCAGGCCGACGACCAAAGCCCAGTGAAAAGCATAAACCTGCAATTAAGCCTGAAGCAGACCAGAGGCTTAAAAATCCTAGGAATGATCGTAAACCTGTCCAAGCTCCTTTGCCTCACAAAAAACCTAAACTTGACCAAAAGCCAAAGCCTTCTTACCCAATACCAACAACCAACCAAAAGTCTAAACCTGGCAAAGAACCTAAACAAGTCCAGATTCCAAAACCTGACCAAAGACCTCTACCTAGTCATTTACCACCTGATCAAAATCTGAAAAACAATCAAATACCTAAACATGACCAAGAACATACAGCTGACCAAAGCCAGTTACCTATTCAAAAGACAACATCTCAAAAACCTCAAACTGCAAACCCAACTCGTTCTGACAAAGACCTTCAAACTGGCCGAGAGCCTGAATCTGTTGAAATCCCAATTACTTCCCAAAACTCAAAACTTGAGAAAAAACTAGTTAATCCTCTCAAATCCGACAAGCCTGACCAACCACAAAAAACTCGCAAAGAGTTGAAAATTTATGAAAAAACTAAACCTGACCAAAGGTCTACAATAAACCAATATTTCCCACCTGTTCAAAAGCCTCAAGCTGAAATAAGTGAAACAACTAGCCTCACGCCAACACCTAACCATAAGCCTATAACAGGATTAATGCAAAATGGGGATGAAAATCCTTTGTCTGTAAACAACTTAACACCTGAAGAAGAGGTTACACCTGAAAGTACCCTGATCAATCCCTCTGATCAAAAGCATAAATCCAGCCAGAAAATCCCTAAAATAAACCCAAAACCTAAACCTAACCAAAAACATCCAGCTCTCACAACAGGCCAAAAGACTAAACCACATGTGAAGCCTAAACCTGACCAAACAGCACAACCCAATCAAGGGCTTAAAACACCTCAGCCTGATCAAATACCTAATCTTGACCCCAAATCTGCACCTGACAAAATTCCTGAAACAGAATCCAACAAAAAATCCAAACCGAGGCCTCCACCCATACGCCGGCCACCAACAAGGCCTACAGTCAGTCCTGCAGTCAGGCCAGGAGCAATACCTGTTCAAAGACCTAAACCAGCAGTGCAACAAAAGCCAAGTCCAAAAACCAAAGCAGATTTAGATCCCCTTCAAATCAACTGGAATAAATCAGAAGACACCCAAAACTCTCAAATCGACATGCCACCTGTATCAAGCCCTAGAAAACAGATTGCTGAAGTTAGTCATTCCCCAGAGGAAACAGAGTTTAGTCCCAGCACTGAAAGAAGTGAAAAAACTAGCCTCACGCCAACACCTGACCATGAACCTATAACAGAATTAATGCAATATGCTGATGAAAATCTTTCGTCTGCCACTGACTCAACACCTGAACAAAAGCTCACACCTGACAGTCCCCTGATCAAACCCTTTGATCAAAAGCCTCAACCCAGCCAGAAAATCTCTAAAATAAACCAAAAGCCTAAACCTAACCAAAAACATCCAGATCTCACAACAGGCCAAATGACTAAACCACGTGTGAAGCCTAAACCTGACCAAACAGCACAACCCAATCAAGGGCTTATAACACTTCAGCCTGACCAAATGCCAGATCTTAACCCCAAATCAGTGCCTTACGGAATTCCTGAAACAGAATCCAACAAAACATACAAACCAAGGCCTCCACCCATACACAGGCCTACAGTCAGTCCTATAGTCAGGCCGGGAGCAACAGCAGTACAATTGCCAAAACTAGCGGTGCAACAAAAGCCAAGTCCAAAGACCAAAGCAGATTTAGATTCCCTTAAAACAAGCAAGACTAAATCAGAAGACATCCAAAACTCTCAAACCAACATGCCACCTGCATCAAGCCCTGTGCAACAGATTGCTGAAGTTAGTCATTCCCAAGGGGATACAGAGTTCAGTCCCATCACAATGCAAACTATCAGCCTGGGTCCAAAGACGTCCAACAGCCTGGAGACAGGACCCTTCCCTCGCCTTCACACAGTCTCTGAAGGCTTCACGATGAGCCCAAACAGCAGGATTGCGTCTGATCTGAGGCCACAAACCACCAGTCGGCCACCATCAATCCCAATGACAACAAGCCCCCCAAAAAATGTCCGTGGGATCCTTCCAAGTGTTATCTCTAGCATTATTCCAGGCTCTACAAAGCCAAATCAAGCTACTGACTCTCGCTCACAAGCTAAGATACTTCACAATGTTGAGGAAACGGCACCCAGACAAACTCCAGAATCAGACAAAATGAAACCAGTCCCTACAACCAGTGTCCAAACTACCTCTAACAGCCCTGACCTCAGGTCAACAACCCCTGCCACCTCTGGCCCCGAGCCCCTGGCTGCTGAGTTTGCCACTCCCAGTGCCCGAGAGCTGCGTGTGAAAATCAACCAGGTGGCCGCTTTCTTCAATAACAGCCTGAGTGAAAATGGAAGACCACCGGAGAGGCGTAGAAAAGAGCACCCAGAGGACAACCAGGGAGGCAGCAGGCCTGATAGCAAACTACCAACACTAATAACATCTAAAGGCAAGAGATATTATTTCTTAACACTATGGTAGTGCTTGATGAAGTTTTGTTTTTGTATGCGTGCTCTACCATACAAGTACCTTTATGCAGGGATTGTGGTTGTTATTGACAGAGGTTTTGTGTAATTACATTAGCATGTTTAGCAGCAGTTTTAACACAGCTTTGATTTGCAGCACCGTGTATAATGGTTGCTTTGTTTCAACAGTCTACTCTAAGAAATGTATTAATATTCACTTCACAAAGAGGTAATTACAAAATAAGAGAGAGGAAAGGAGGCATGTTCAACTGCACAATGAAATTCTCTGAAATTTACAACCAACCTAATGAAAGAAACGTATCTTTTGTTTGACCCTTCTGTTGTCCTCGGGTCAAATTTGACCCATTTAAAAAATGTCTATATCTAAAATATGGGTTTCTTTTTAACCAAGTTAACACACAAATGGATTGGAATCCATACAACACTCTTTGCAGTTACAATTGATCACTTTCATTCCTGACTAAACTAATCTATATGTTCCTCTGATCTTAACTATTAGTCAAAATGATTTAAAATCTTTGCTTTTTTAACTCAAATATTGGGTATAATTCTATATAAATGAGGGTTTTTGACCATGAATTCCAAAAAGTACTGTAAAACTAGTGGTAGTGAGGTGGTGTTAGCATAACTAAAACGTCTAAAAAAGGGACAAAAATGTCAAATCTTTGTCCGTTTTTGACCCGGGTTTTTGACAAGGGTTAAATTAAAACACAATAACTAGGCTCAGGGAGAACTTATCATTGTATTTCTTACTCAGCAAATTGGTATGACCTGAGCTGAAAGGATTTAGGTAAGAGGGCCACACACTAAGCACTACTGAGCCTCATATAAACATATGATGATATAATGATGTGGTCTGAGATCATCTTTGTACTATACATAATGGACAAAAAGGAGGAATTTGCATGTGTGCAAAATGTGTGTGTCTCCGCGATTGTCGTAATTAAGGATAAAACCACAACTATGTGTAGACTAACAGCTTTAAAACATCCTTCAGTGGAGCAGGGCTTACAGTAGGCAAATCCTTGGGCATCAAATAAATCTAAAGGATTCTTAAGGACAACACTTGAGTTCAGATGATGCTTATGAATTTATCTAATAATATAGCCTCTTTACAGACTATACATCATACTGTGTCTTTGTGTTTTATTTATCAAATCAATCACTAGGAAGAGACTGTTGTTGTTTTATTGTTTCACATTTTAAATCTGCACTAATTTTATCTCGAAAATCCATGGTTTTTATCTGTATGTGTGTGTGTTTGTGTGTGTTTGTTGGGTGACTATACAGATCCTTACAGATGTTTTTTGTTTTTGGTTGGAGCAGACTATGCAAGAAAACAGAAAATACATTTTTATCTTATCTTCTATGGAGGTCCACGTTGAAATTCTTCAAAAACAATAAATCTTTTATGGTTAAAAATAAGCTTTGACCTGACCTGCGCACTTGTGACCTCCCCCAACACATTCCGCAGCTACATCACAGCTGCAAGATAATCTTTTTTTTAACATGCAATAAATGAGCAAAAGCAAAACTTTGGTTAGATCACTCCAAAAATTAAAGAGGGCAAGTTTTCATTTGGAGGATTTTGAGAGAAAGCTGTTCATATTTCTTTGTAATGTATTTTTATTTTTTTCTCACCTGCAGTTAACATAGCTAGCGACTGCTCCAACCACCTACTCAGGGGGGAGACAAAAAGTGGAGTGTACCTGGTGACCCCTGACCTCCGCAGCAAAAGCTTCCCTGTCTTCTGTGACATGGAGCTGGATGGAGGAGGGTGGACGCTACTGCAGCGCCGAAAGGACGGCAGCGTGAGCTTCAACCGCACCTGGGCTGAGTACCGGTCAGGCTTTGGGGAGCTGGATGGAGGGGAGTTTTGGTTGGGCAACAATATGATCCACCTGCTGACCCGGGACAGGGATATGATGCTGCGGGTGGAGCTGGAGGACTTTAACGGGGTGATGGAGTATGCAGAGTACGAACAGTTCAGAGTGGCAAGTGAACGGTTGCGCTACAGACTGACGGTAGGCGGGTACTCGGGTACTGCAGGTGATGCTCTCCGCTTTAGCAGACGTTATGATCACAACAACAGGGCGTTCACCACGCCGGATAGGGACCACGACCGCTATCCATCCGGGAACTGTGGCGCCTACTACAGCTCCGGCTGGTGGTTTGATGCCTGTATGGCCGCAAATCTCAACGGCAGATACTATGTGGGGAGTTACAGGGGAGTCCGGGATGGGATTTTCTGGGGGACATGGCAGAACATATCTAATGAGTATTACCCCACCAATGACAGACAGTCTTTTAAATCTGTCACAATGATGATCCGACCAAAGGGCTTTACACCATGAGCGATGACTGTCTACCAGGGCAAGTTGGAAAAGAAACATAAGGGGTCTTACTACTAACTTCAACCAGAAGCTCCTAACATGCTCTAGTTTAAAAAAAAAAAACACTAGGAAGCTATATATTTCACAACACACGGTTATTGTACACTATTAACACAATGCTGCCGCCTTGTGGCATTTGATTCTGCAATATTGTTTTGTTTCCTGGGAAGCCTTTGACAATGTACCCTACACACGGTAGTACAAGGTTATAGTCCTAATTACATAGTATTTTTTCATAACCTTTTAATATTACTGTATTTTTGAGAGTGGGATTTGTTTAATGACAAGAGAGGGACATCCTCTTGTGAAGAGTATTTTTCAGTAAATATGACGGGTATGTAGCAACAGTGTATGATATGTTTTATTATTGGAGTACTGGAAAGCCTTTTGATGGTTGACTGAAGCTGTATGGGTGTTTTTATAATTAAGATTGCTTTGTTAAGATAAATAAAATTGCTGAGAATGTGGATTTGCTTTTGTTTCTTTCTTTTGAAATGATCTGCAAACTAAAGTACAACATTAGTTATGCAGATTTAGGGTTTAAATCTGCTCCATGCAGTAGACAATAGTTAGTTAGTTATTTTTAAATAAAAATATAAAAATAACTCAACTTGCAAAAAGCATTTGAAAAATGCAACTGTGTATTAACAGCATTACTGCAACAGGGTAGAGTAGACATATAGTGTTTAATGTAAATGGACAGCTCTATGAAGTTAGGTGTTTTACTTTGGAATTTTGACTTATGGATGTGAAATTTAGTCAAAATTAAAATCAGGTCGATTACATAAAATTGCTTCAACACTAGTTCCCAACAGCCTTTGCGCAGAGAACGACGTCACCTACAACGTGATCACATAGGACCTGCTGATTGGACAAATCTATCTGGCTCGTCAAGTTAATCACCGTGACACCGACTAAGAACGGAAATTGCATATATTTGGACTTCGACATAAAATAACACAAAACCTCAGGGAAAGTACAGCCTGCTGGTATTGGATCGTTGGCTTCTCTACAGAGATGAAAACTGAGAGCTATCCTCAATGCTTGCAATGTGCCAGGCTGTTTGGCCAACAGGACAACGCTGGCAGCTGCCCTGGGGGGCTTCGAAAGGTCAATAAGTGCCAATGTTGGCAAATAATTTGTGCCTATTTGGTTTACAATGTGTTTGGGGATATACATTACAAAAGCACAATGTCAGATTGCCATGCAGTTAATCTGGTCATGGCAATGGTATTTAAAAAAATGCAATAAATTAAATAGGTCTCTATCACAGAAAATAAAATACAGACGTAGGCTTCACAATTGAAATAAATGTAAAACTTCACAATTTATTGTATCTTTACAATAACAGATGACTATGTAAGTATAGTGTATGGTACATATTAGAATTAATACATATTGATACACACGTAATCATCATATCAACATATCATACAATATACTGAAATTACAACAAATCCTGCTTTGAATGTAGTTTAGCTTCAACACAGACATTTTTTTTTAGCCTTTACTTTGACAGGACAGCAGAAGACATGAACGGGGAGAGGGGGGCCCATGCAGCGAAGTGCTACAGTTTGGAATCGAACCGGAATCGAACCCGGGACCGCTGAGTCGAAGAGTAAAACGCCTGCGACCACTCTACCAACTGAACTATCCGGGTTCCCAACGCATCATTTTACCAAAGCATCTTAAAGCAATCTTGTAATGCTTTTATTTTTGAAAACTCGTACCGGAAGTAATATTATTGTACAGTTCAACAACACAGACTTGAAACCAATGAGACAGTCCATGCTGAGTGAATGACAGCTTGTTAAACTCCGTAGTTTGTGTTTAACGTTAGCAGAAACAGCAGCAGTATTAGGTGTGGATGAGCTGGTTTACCGGAAGGTGAAAGAGATGTTTTGTGGTCCAGCAGGTCGGAGGGGATGTGTCGGACTTCTCCACTGCAGCTGGTCACTCACAACCAGTCCCAGAACTCTCGCTATCCCTCGTTGCCCTCTGCTTACTTCACGGTCCTTCTCCATCTCTGCCAACGTGAAGTATTCAACACATAATGAGGTAAACCAGCCTCTGAAGCAGTGGGATCTGCTGGTGAGCCCCTACAGCACTGTGCGGGTACAGCTGGGCTGCAGTATCTCCATCCACCCGCTGGATCCGCACGCCTTCCCCGAGGCTGACCGAGTCTTCATCAGAGTTCATGGAACAGACACGGAACAGGCGATCGGTCTGGATTACTTACAAGTCCACTATGATGACCAGAGCAAAGAGCTGCTCATCTCAGCTAAGAAAGTTAACCACAGCATGTCAATTGACCTGACTGCACCTATTAAAAGTAGTGAGTGTCTACAGATGATGCAATCATAAATGAAATGACAAAAAATATGTCTACAGTAGGGCCTATAATTGATCCTAATGCATGTCAGTATATATTTTCACAGCATTTGGCATGATACGGTCTGTTGTCCTTTGGTGTCTCCCTTTGTCAGATCTCCTCATTACTACTCAGGG
Organism: Etheostoma cragini; assembly: GCF_013103735.1. Taxonomy (NCBI): domain Eukaryota; kingdom Metazoa; phylum Chordata; class Actinopteri; order Perciformes; family Percidae; genus Etheostoma; species Etheostoma cragini. The sequence continues at coordinate 7,538,205 of NC_048414.1, read as the reverse complement.
ACAAGGCAACGTGCAAGTGAAGAACATGGAGTGTGATATCTGCAAGGTGCAGACAGAGAAGGGCAACTGCTTGCTGCAATCTATCAAGGTATGAGCTGTTATTACTACACAAACACATTCTTAGCAATACCGGTACATATTATATACATATTACATTATATGTTTGCATATTAATGTGTCATATTGGCTGATTTCCCAATTAAGTAAATACAATTGATTAAATGTTTTTATCGCAAATATTTGACTGATTGTGAAACTAGAATTGTTGGTAATATCTTTTCAGTAAATATGACAGGTGTGTAGCAACAGAGTGATATTTGTTTATGAAGCTGTATAGGTGTTTTTATAATAAAGATTTTGTTAAGATAAATAAAATTGCTGAATACATGAATGTGGATTTTGCTTATTATGGTTTAAATCTGCCCCATGCAGTAGACACGAGAAATGCTTCAAGATTAGTTCTTTTTTTTTAATTGAGCATATAACAGTGACAGTTCACAAGTGTATACAATACAAACAGGTCATATTGGCTGATTTCACAATTAAATATACAAAATTGGTGTAAAATTGATTAAATGTTGTTATTGCAAACATTTGACTAATTGTGAAACAAGAATTGTTTGTGATATTTTCTAATCTTTTCAAGCATATGGAGAAGGGGTACATGAGCATATGGGGAAAAGTATTGTTTAAACCATATTAGTGTTTCCCTATAACTATAATTTTTTAGACTTTACGGGAGCAAAGGTGAGTTTTTCAAACTCACTCTCTGCAACTTAAAAAAAGCCACCAACAGTCCTCAACTACCAAAAAGTACTTGTTCAAGTTAAAATAAACAACCCACTAGAGTGTTGTTGTAGAGTTGGCAATGTGTTTAAAAGGCTTTACCTGATGTTCCACTGTTGTTTGTTGTCTGTTATCTCAGGCTCAGCAGGTTGAGGTCCAGTCGCAAGGAGGACATGTTACAGGTGTGGGCACTATCCATGGCAATGTGGACATCAGCACATGTGGAGACAGTGTAAGGACACTACACTCAGCAGTCATTAGAGGGCAGCAGCAGCAGCCTGAATACAGTCTTTATCTGATTTGGAAACAAAACTTAAAAAAAAGTTAAAACATACATAACCTGGCTACAGTGCTGTGTAGTTATAAGTTGTGTGTTTGCAGGGAGTGGATTTCAAGAAGCTTCAAGGTACCAAAATGAATATTTCAACAGAACGTGGCCCTCTGAAAGTCAAAGCCATCTATGCTGAGTCCAGCTGCATCTCCTCCTGCTCTGGGAGAGTAGAACTGGGGCACGTACACGGTGAGAACAGCTGCATCTATTCCTCACCTATATTGCTTGTGTGGTTATAAGTGCTACAGCAAAACTCAGATGTAGTGTGAAGAAAAAGTTACATTAAATTCATTCATTACACCTTTGTCCAAAACAAACTCCACTGCAACACCACTATGTTAACTTAAAGCAGATGTCTATGTCACGCTATGTCAGTAATCCTGGATTCTGATAAAAAAAAAAAAAAAAGAGTCTACATAAATGCAGTGTGGTTGCAATTTATCCCAAATTCTGTACTTCTTGTTTGTTTTGGAGTAGTTAAAAGGTAGAGATTATATCACAAAGACAAACAGCCCTGTGATGTGAAACCAAGGAAATTCATCATCCACGTATAATTTTAATTGCTTCCTGATACAATGAGCCTGTCATCATAAAATGCATGGAAACAATTATCTTTTTAACTGCAGTGTCTAACAAAGGCTTTTTTGCCAAATGGTCCAGTCTTTACCATCCAGTTGTGTTAAAACTGACTGTGTGCTTCAATTTATTAAAAGGTAACACCACTGTGAAGAACGTGTCTGGAGATACAGTTGTCGGTGAGTAAGCTGAGCCTGATTGCACAATGAACTATGTATGGTATCTGTCAGCGGCTGTAAAAAGCAAAACACCTGGTTTTGCAGATGGTTCAAATAGTTTCCTGGAAGTTTCCTCTCACAGCGGAGGCATTGATGTCTATGTGGGAGATGGTGGCAGTGCCAAACTCCACAGTCAGGAAGGTAAGCTCAGCATCAGGAGAATATTCACCTTATGAATCATAGTTTTCCTTCCCGTTGAATGATATAAATTTTCTTTTGTTGAATGTAGGAGCGGTGTGTGTGCGTGTCCCCTCCTCGTTGAAAGCTGGGGTGGAGCTCTGTGGAACATCGGTGGATATCAGCCCAGAAGTTGGTCTGCATGGAGTAGAAAATAACACAACCGAAGGCCAAACCACAGTTACTGGTGACGCATTCTTTTTTTCATTACATTACACTCCATGGCACATTTATTAAACCAAACCCTCCTACAAGTAAATCAACACATACCATTCCGTTTTCTTTCCATACGCCTTGATTTCTCTCATTTAACCTGTTCCCCTCCCTTCTGTTTGTCTCTCAGGCTACATGAATGGAGAGTCCCCCATGGACCACTGGGTTAAAGCTCAAGCAGACAGAAACTCTGTCAGACTGAAGACACAAAGCTGGTTTGAATCCCTGAAGCTGGGGGGCTGAGTTATGAACGGCATCACTGTAGTGGAGCTTTACACTGACTAAGCCAGATATTTATTGCTGCTCCTCAAGACTGGACGCACATTTACCTCACTAAAGTATTGGAAACTCAGTGCTCAAGATATACTGTACTTTCAATAAAGACAATATGTATCACCAATGTTATATAACAAACAGTCTGTATGTGTTTACGACAGAAAACCTGTTCGTGCACTGTGTCTTGAAAGCATACTATGCGACCACACACCAGTGTTAGTTTGTGCTAAACTGTCAATGGTTTTGAAGAAGAAACTGCTTGCTCAGATTTTTTTGTACGATCACTTGTGATCTGAAACAATGCCACAAATAAACAAAACCACACATAATACCTTCAGAAAAACTAAATCCAAGTCAAAAGGAAATTACAAAGTGTAAATACAAAAGACAAAACAAGATTTAATTTAATACAGTTAATTAAACCATATTTTGAAAGAGAAATTACAAACACGTATTGCACAGACACTGCATAGTCAAAGCAATGTTAAGCACAAAATGTAGAAATTTTAAAACAAATACAATCGATTTGACCTAACTCTGAAATCGGACTGTTGAAACTGTGAGTGATACCTGAGGGTTCAAATTTGTGCTTTGTACTTCCATGTATAAAGAAGTAGAACATTTCTTAAATAAGTAGACACCAATGATGGTCATGTTTTAGTGCCAGAGATCCCCGGCCAACTTTTGCATCCACACAGTGATTTGTGTTGCTGCTGTCACCGTTGCCAAACGATTAGTGGTCGACACCATCTAGTGATAGTGAGTTGTGGAAACAGCTCAGCCATAAATCAAATTTGTCCTAAATCTGTATTACAAGATTTTAAGACTGAAGCAGTTTCTCTGCCTGAGTATCATCCTTAACACATCTTAAGATCAAAACTGGAACACCTTTTTTTAAACAACATCCACTTATCTGTATTAAACAATACAAATACTGTATGAAATATGTTGGGCAATACACAAATGTGTTATAGAAGGGGCAAACAATATATTTACTGTGAATAATAAAGGATCCCCAAAAAGAAATGTTATGAAATTCAGAGTGGGAATCACGCATGTTTACGTACAGGTTATCTAACTTAGAGTTATTAACCCACTGGAGCCTAGCAGGGCAAAAACAAAGCGTAACAATTTAAATAGAAGAAAAAGGTGATCTATTTCCTCAATCAATTAGGTGAATCCTAATCTGATTATTTAACCAGTGATTTTGTGTAGATTATTTTAAGTGTATCATGCAAAATGGTTTGTTATAGATGAACTAACATGTTTTGAAACAATGTCCCAAAAATGATAATGTGATTAATTAGGGCTCTACCTTTACAATAACATTACTTATTGAGATCTGTTCTACTCTCTCTGCACATGCTGCTTTTGACATCACTGGGTGCTGTTCCACTACTTCTCTGGTGTCTTCAGTCTTAGCGGGTCTTGTGATTGGATGCACTGTTCGGTCCATGTTGTATTCAAACCAGTATGGAGGGTCATCACTGCTGTGCTCCCAGTGCTCCGCATGAGGCTGAAGCTTTAAGGCGGCCGCCCTACAGGAACAAATGCTCTCTGGTCATTAAAAGCTGTTTTACAGGACTCTCACTTTGCAGGGGTTTTCTAAACTGTTTCTTACTTGGAGATGCTGCTGCAGCAGGCCATTGTGATGGAGCAGAGTGGAGGACAGATCCTCTCTAAGTATCGGAGACTGCGATCTGTGAGAAGAACACAGCCACTCACATCAAGATCTCGCAGGTGTTGAGATCCACTTGTCAGATACTGCACTGCCATATCTGTCATCTGAGGCAGGACAGAAGAAAATAGAAAACATTGAAATAAACATTTCAAAGTTTTAGAGAAGAGTGATTATGCGTGCGTGCGTGCGTGCATTCAAGCGTGTATGTGTGTGTGCATACCTTGGGACACCCTGACATCCGCAGTGTGACTAAATATCTGCAGTAAAATGAAATCGCTCTGATGGCCGGGTCTGACAGGGCTACACAGTCAGACACATCAACATGTTCCAGATCTCTCATATTCTTGCACAGCTTCTGCCCTCGTGAGGAACAGAAAAAACAAGAGAAAGATGTGTGATAGAATGTGAACTTATGAGGAAATGAAAGAGCAGAGGAAGCATGTCTACAGGAAGACACACATGCCTTCCTCTGTTCACATCTGTAATTTCATGATGAATTTTTAGATTTTTTTATTGGTTTTCTAGAAAAGAGTTTGGGTACAAGTTTATTTACTGTCCGCTGTTGAAATGAACAAACAGTGGAAAAGGTAGTAAACTTGGACCCACAAAAAAACATAAATAACTACAGTAAATAAAAAAGCCACATCTGGCTATATGTTGAAGTTGAAGCTGGATTTGTACCTCCATGCCAATGTCTGTGATGTAGACACACTCGGCAAGAACTAACTTCTTCAAGCGAATTCTCTCAAGAGCTGCCAGCCCCTAAAAGTACATATATGAATTGACAAACTTTTTAACACCAGTTATCTTTTTTTCAGGAATTTGTGAGGGTAAGAAACAATACCTGATCCTGGATGTGACAACCGCTGATGTCAAGCGAGCAGATAGAGCTGCCACTCAGCCACTCCAGACTCACATCAGTCAGACTCTCACAATAACTCAAGTTGAGATGGTACAGCTTACACAACCTGATAAATTGTGCATGCACGCACACCCAACAACATTAAAAAGCTGTTGCGTGAGACTATTTAACAAACCACAATAAGATATGTGTCTGTGAGTTTGTTTGTGAAGTCATACTACAGTATATACCTTTGTGCTATCCTCATGACTGATATGTCAGTGATGTGACTGCAGTAACTGACATTCAGCTCTCTCAGTTTGGTGGATGAGAAACCTTCAGTCAGAAACTGGATCCCAGTATCACTCACCCTACAATACAAACAGTAAACCATGTCATGCAATGTCATTAGAGAGCACAGCATCTAAAAGTACAGCAGCAACAAACACACTTGTTACAAAGTGAGATGTCAAGGTGTTGCAGGTTCTTGAGCTTGGCCATAGATTTGAGGCTTGCGTCAGTCATTCTGGAGCATTCTGCAGCGTGGAGTCTGCGGAGGCATTGTGAGCTGCTGCACAAGGCCTTCCAGCTGACGTCTGTTAGTTGGTTGTTACCTAAGTGCACATGGGGTGACAGAATAACTGGATGTTAACTGGGAATGGAATTACTTCTGTATTTTCAAGTGTATGTGGGAATAAAAGTTACAAGATACAAAATGATCTTACCCTCTGTCCTAAAAGTCTTCAGTTTGGCAACTTCAGCGATGGCTTTGAAGGCAACATCGGAAAGATGAGCAGCATCCAGCAGAGAAATGGCAGACAGACAGCGACATCTGGCAATTAGCGCCTGTTAGAAAAAAGCAAGACTCAAAACTTTTCTCTGCTGCAAGGGGTTAAGGCTGTGCAAACAAAAAAATAAGCATGAGTTGACAAAGAAGATTCTTGTGTAATTTATTCATTATTTTCTAAAGTTAAATGACATATTAGTCCTTATTAAAGCAATGAAAATGAATTTAAAAATGTTTTTTTAAACATTCCATCCCATCTCTGTCATTCCAGAGATGGGAGGTTGATCCTGTTTGAACCTTGTGATGTGTTAGAAATTAAGAAACGTACCAAGACACAGCTATCTGACAGCGTGGGCATGTCATTGATCACAATCTCCTTGAGTGAAGGGCAGCCGGCAGAAATGTATCTGAACCCATTAACAGTCATCTGGGAGGAGAGAGGAAAATATGTGTGTACGTAGGATTCTGAATTATTCTCCTGGATGCAGTTTGGCTTGCTGCTCACATTTTCAGGGCCCTATAAAGCTAAATATCTGGAACCAAAATAATACACATTATTTTCCCATAGGAAAAGCGTGATTTATGTTGCAATGCATGTGTGTTATGTTATGTAGAGTGCACAGGGTGAGTGGGTGGGCCAAAACTGACTGTATAAACCCAACCCCCCTTTTGGCTACAGATGCCTTAAACTCTCCCACTCCTTTAGATCTTTGTTCATTGGCTCTGAGCTCTGACTGAGTACAAACAGTCGCCAGAGCACAGCCTGAAATAAGCAAAGACACGTGGAAACAGAGAGGAGTGACTGGATTTATTCAAGGTGGACTTAAAGATTTTTTTTAATTGATTTTTTTTTAAGAAAAAAAATTGGGTCCTGTCTACAGTTAAAGCTGAGTGGAGTCACTATTGACCAAACTGAGAGAAGAACACCAACTGACCTGAGTGCAGCCGGACAGGTTGAGGTGGATGAGATTGTGGCAACCCTTTCCTGTGTTCAGGTACATAAACCCTTTATCTGTGAATCTACAGCAGTAGGCCAGACTCAGGTATTGAAGGTTGAGAGAGCTCCTGTTAGAAATCAATAATTGGATTAGTTAATGTACAAAACGGAGGACTACTTTTGTATGTGTGTGATTAAGCTTGTTGTTGTTGTTGTTGCTAAAGGTTGTTTTGTTGTTGTTTTAAAAAAGTGAAAATGTAAATACACAAAGCATCGTCATCAAAAACAGTAACATCACATTCTAAATTAAAAGAAGATATCTTCAAATTCATGCATAGTCAAATGTGAAATATTTCCCAGACATTTTGACAGCTAATGACTGTTAGCTGTTGAACTGTTGAACTGGAAAAATCTATCATCAATGCAATCAAACAGTCTGGACTAAATCATTAGGTTGGAACCAACCAAGCTGCTGTCAGACATGAAATACGAGCCAGCAGCATGTTGGACAAACAGAAATGGAGAAAATTCTGGGAACCAAGGGGCAGGAGGCCAGAGGATCATCCCGGGATTTGTTTGTTTAATTTGAAGATTTGAGTGAGCTGGACCACAGTTTAATGCACAAATGTAGTAACATGGCGGTTTTACCACAAATGGAGGTTTACCTGGACAGTTCCCTTAGAGTTTTGTTTGTTATAGGTGTGCAAGAAAGGTTCAAGTACAGCAGGCAGGGACAGCCCTCGACAATTTTCTGAACCATCACATCCTGTTAAAGAGCAAAGATTTAAATGTTACCTTAACTTCCCTCAGCAAGACACCAGTTACTAGAGTGCATGGCACAGCGTAATATCACAATCAATAATGCCTTAACACAAATTTGAATTACTTTGCTAATACTAATTTGCTTTACTAATTTCTTTGCTTTAACTACTGCTTTAATGAAAATGAATAAAATCGATGTTAAATTACAATTGAACAAAACATTTTTAAATTCATTTTCATTGCTTTTATAAGGACTAATATGTAATTTAACTTTAGAAAATAGTGTCAACAATACAGTACTACATATGATATGCAGGTGATACATTTCCTTGTAGATTTCAGTTTTTGCTATCTATACATTATTATTAATAATGTTTTACTTACTGTAACATTAAGACACTCTGACAAATTAAGGTCCTGGAGATTTCTGCACTCACCTAAGAAAAAAGATGCAGGGAAAAAATTAAAAAAGAGAAGATAAATGGCTAGTTAAATTATGTTGTCAACTTTTAGAAATATTTTGCTATAATTATTGTAAAATGTAAGTTGTGATATAAAAGACTAATATACGACAGTAAGTTAATAACAGCATAATATATCATAGTATTCTGTCTTTCACCAAAGCTGTGTATACATTCCTGAACAGCTCCTATCTCTTACAAAAGGTGCTGCCTCTCACTTCTTCCTCAGGCTAAGCAACAGCTGTGTTCCATCAACAATAACACTGTTCACCTTTGACCCATTGCTTCTGTTTCCATAATTTAGCCTTTCTTGCAGGACTTTTAATTCCAAAAATCTGCCTTTCTCCAGCTCTTCTTACTAAAAAAAGACAATCCCTGCAGGACACAAGATGCGTATGACCTCCTCTCTCCTCTTAGCATCTCTGCTCCTCCTCCTGCTCCCGTCCACTGAAATGAAAAGACCCGGGAAGATTTTCAGGAAGAGCAAAGGACTCAGGGGTGCGAGACGCAAACTCACACACGACAGGTATGGATTTACTCTTTTCTAATTTGTCCACTCTATTTTTCATCTACCTAAATGACCATGTTTAGCCAGTGGCAGGCCATGAAACCTTTTTGTTTGTGTTTGAAAACTGTCAGAGCAAGAGGTGCTACGCGTCACAGCAGATCAGGCCCCTCCAGGCTTGTGGCATCTTACTGCTCAGAGTTGACAGAATCTGGAGACTTCTTTGTCGACTGTCAAGACCGACACCTCACCTCTATTCCCACCTCACAAACCTGGTCAAAACAACCAAAGCACCTCCTTCTAGCACGCAACCAGATCAAAGTCCTTCGTGATGGGGCCTTCTTTGGATTTGAGAGTTTAACCAGTCTGGACCTGCAGCAGAATCAGATCTCTTTAGTGGAGGAAGGGGCCTTCCAGGGCCTGACACGCCTTACAACCCTGCTGCTGCAGCACAACCGCCTGGGAACACTTAGCGAGGAGGCCTTCATCCCCATGCCAAACCTTCGCTACCTTCGTCTTTATGATAATCCCTGGAATTGTCACTGCCAGATGGACAGTCTCATACGCACCCTGCAGGTCCCAAGCAACCGTAATCTAGGAAATCATGCCAGGTGTGTGATTCCACAAAAACATTTTGACATAATTTGATCTAACACTCTCATTCCACAGGTGTACATTTCTGATTCTCAGAATAACAAACAGCCTCCAAATTTCACATCTGATTTTATTGTGAGTTAGCCATGTTTTCTCTTGTAGGTGTGCAGAGCCCATCAGGCTGAAAAACATGAAGTTGAAGCAGATTGACCCCAAATTACTTTGTAAGGAGAGAGACCCAACCAGCAACCACACAGATCCAACAGACCTTGTAATGCCCATTCCAATTCGCATAAAACCAGATGCCACCACTTTATGCCATACCTACCTTTTCCCTCAAATACGAATGGACTGCAGTAAAAGAGGCAAGTTCAGCTTTTTCCTAAATTAGTTTGATTAAATGTTTTCTACCCTGAGCCTCAGTGTGTTTTTCAAAAGAATTCAGCACACGTTACTTACGCTATAGCAGAGTTAAGAAAAATTCCTCTGAATCTTCATCTCATAGAACTAGTATGTTAATGATTAAATATTATTGTACTACTAGTACTACTAGCAAGTAATAAACTTGCATTTCTCGAAGGATTTTCAGGGCCAGACACAGAACTGGCAAAGAGCCACATCTAGTTTGGCAGGTGTTTATTCAATGTTATGTTGCTTGCTTCTTTAACCTCAGACAGATTCTACTTTATAGTCAGTTGTTACCTCACAGTATAAACAACTTGGAAAGCATTTGTTAAACAAAAGTTGGGCCATACATTATAATAAGTCAATTGCTAAACCTGCAAAAATATTTTAGAGGTGCCTAAAAATGCACAGTTATAATTTCTGGCAGAGGTAAAACATGAATGTTTTAAAGTAACCCTTTAAGTAACCCCTTTCTCTCCATGTTTAGGTCTAACCGAGGTGCCAACAGGTATTTCAGAGGATGTTGTTCACATTGATCTGTCCCATAATTCAATCCGTCATCTCAAAGCCAGAAATTTTCAAACAGCAAGGAGCCTCAGAACCCTTAACATCAGTCATAACAATATGGAACACATTGACACAGGTATGTTTGCTGTTATCACTGCATACCTATTAAACATAATCTTAAGTAACTATTACTGTATGCGCCTAATATTTCCTATAATTTTCAGGATGAAAAATTGTGCTTTTCTTTGGCTGATGGATAACATGTGGAAGGCTATAGGTAGAGAACATGTTATACAACTGCTGCTGAATTCGGTTTCCCTTGTTTCCTTTGTAGAGGAAGCAGGCATTCTGCCATGTCTGTGTATACAGTATTGTCTTTAAGTATAGTGGGGGAATCTGACAGGGTTACAAACATAACCTGATCACTTTGCTTAAGTGATTCAGACACAAACTGAACGCCAGCCCGCACATTCCTATCAGAGTTTGATTGCACCTCTGGCTTTTACATTTCATGGAAAAGAATAAACAGCAACAGGTCGGGATAAATATACTGTATACTGAAAGATGCAAGAAGTAAATAGATACTATGCTCATGGATTTGTTTCTTTTCTCTCTCCCAGCTTCCCTGTTTGGGCTGCTGCACCTTCGTGAGCTGGACCTGTCCGACAACAGCCTGCATTTTGTCCAGTATGGAGTTCTTGAAGACCTTTACTTCCTGTCACAGCTAAAACTGGGAGGAAACCCCTGGGTGTGTGACTATAGGTGGGTTCTTTGGCTCGAATGTTTTCAATCATTTTCTTTAGACAAATGCAGATAATTATTCAAAATTGATTGAATTTTTTACAGCATCCACTACATGGTGTACTGGCTGCGTCTGCACCCAGGGGTGAGGCACTCTGGCCTGCTGTGTCACTCCCCGCCTGAACACACTGGGAAGAGTGTAGCGAAGTATGTGCATTCCTACAACGGAGAGTGTCCAAAGGACAGACAGCAAAACAGAACAGATCCAGACCAAACGAACCCCGAACTGTGGAATACACCGATGGAAGTGCAAGGAGAGCTGGAGGAGGAGGAGCTGGAGCCGAGCCACTTGAGAGGACCACAGAAATATCAGATCATCCGGCTGTCCTGACTCAAATGAAAATTTTAACTAAAGATTTGACTTCATTTTTGTTCAATATCATAAAACCGTCTGTATCAGATAGAGGAAAATACATTTTTCACTGTTTTTTGGGGGATTTTTGTCTTTTTTATTTAGAGTTATCAACTTATTGACTGACTAATTACTACTAGACGAACATGATCTGTATGGGCCAATGCGCATCTAAAACATGGATATTGCTCAAGAAACACTCAAAAATCTGGCAACAGATGTGCATTACTCACTGATATATTTCAAGCTGGGCCATTTTAGAGACGTGCAACCACGCAGGTTAAGATGGATCACAAATGGGCGATAAGTTTGCAGAATCTGCTTCATTGTGCTGTCTGTTATCCAGTCTTTCTCCACAGAGAAGTTGATCTAGCAGGGACACACATTAGGGAACCTTTATTCTCAAGCATAACTTTAAACGTCACTGTAAATTAAATACAAGAAGCAAATCTTTCAGTACAGACCTGACTCCACAGTGTGCCTGACTGGATAATAGCTTTCCATGTGCAACACACCTCAGCACAATTTAGCCAGTCTTGCAACCCTAAATATTGAAAGATCTGCAGAAGTAAAAAATAAAATCATATGACATATTTGATCATTTGCAGATGTGAAAACGTGAATATTATTTTTTCTCTTTCTCACCAATATCCGAGTAACCAAATCAGACCAGGCAGGAGTCATTGCCACATATATTCCTTTACAAGGCAGTGTGATGTAACTGTACAAGCAGCCTCTTTCTTTCTCCAAACATAGTCATGCTGAAGCACTACTTATTGAGAGAGCTGTTGGACAGAAACACCAAAGCAATAACCAAAACTGCCCTCCCTTTGCCAGCAAATCTAAAATAAACAGGGGCTATTTCTGGTAGGTGCAAGCAGAGTCAAAAAGATGTTTACTGGAGTTATATAACATATTTGTAAACTACTATATAGAGGCACTAGTGTGTTATGTTAAGTACTTATATAATTTTATAATACCTACAACAAATAAAAAGTATTATTGACCTGCAAAAAAACAGCAACACATGAGAGTCTTTTTATGAACGCAACTCTTTCTGCATAATGGGTAACATTAATTGGCATTAATGGGTGACATTAAACATTAAACTGTCCAGAAGAGACTAGAGGCATGTTTACAGTGAAGTCCACTTTAAGTCTTCTGTAACATATATGCTCTCATCACTGCCTCTCCTAGAGAACAGAGACGTGAAGCTGCTAAAGCTTTAAATCTGAGGCTATCATCTTTCTGTGTTTCTGAGTGACTCACGAACGCTGTGTAGTAAAAGAGGAACAACCTTTATTGAAAGGCTGCTAGGGAGCACTGAGAGTCCATCACATCCTTCCCTGATCTCGTGGACTTTGTTGTCAATTTCTATAAACCCCATTTCCAACCTCTGCAAGACAAACACAAAATAGGTAGAATTTGTTATATTTGTTTCTACTAACATTCCAAATAAATGGTTTACCTTAAAGTACTCTTTTGTCCTCTTTGCGTCCTTTGCAACATTACACCATGCAGCCATGATGCGCTCAAGGCGGCCAGCATTTACAAGTCTCTCAAGCTTCTCTGTGGCAACTAAGACAAGAAATTGAAATACCCTTTCAAATGTCCATCCCTTTTGAACAAACAGGTATTTAGAATTATGCATCTTTTTTGGCAGAGTATAATGTGGGCTAAATTAAGGCAACAACAATCTCTAAACATATTTAGCTCATTAAAGTAGAGCCATGAAGAGGGAAAAGTGCACGGGACAGAATGAGTCCCAAGAGGTGTATACAGTGGGGAAGAAATTATTGTCAGGAAAGACTTTTAGTTTGGACAAATTTCTTAACCACACTGCATGTTTTCTCTGGCTATACGAGTCACAACTTGCAAAAATGATTACATTCCATTCAGAAATATTTACCTGTAATGCCTACCTTCCTGTGTCTTCTTGTGCAATTTCACCCAGTTCGACCATTTGGTGAATGCAACAAGCTGGCATTTCCTCTCATAATGCTTCTTTGCCATGTCCATCTTCAAAGCCAGCTCTATTATGTCACTTTTACTCTGCGTGGTGAACCGCTTCCATTTCCTGCCCCCAAAAGCAAACACAGCTCATCATTAATTCAGTGGAAAGGTACGCAGGCAGACTGAAGCCTGCATTAACTAAAAAGGACAGGTGTCGGTAACATTGAAATAATACTGTTTCATCTCAAAAAGGATTTTTCTAATGCTGATCTCAACTGCAGCTGGTTTGGACATTCAGACAGTACAGAGTAATTGACTGGACAAAAGACATACATACATACATACATACATACATGTATGTATGTATGTATGTATGTATGTATGTATGTGTTTTGTGCCGTATATCCTGTGTATATATACAGTATACAGAACAAAAGATCAATGAAATGTAAGTCTGCAGTGACAATAGACAGGTGAAAGGTAATATGTGAAACAATATCCTCATGAACTCCGCAACAGAAACCACATTTACGACTTTCATTCAAATGGGTTAAGTTTCTGCTTAGAGTTACATCTGGGTCACTCTCTCTTGGTATTATCAATGTTTTATTAATGTTTTTGGAAAGATTCCTTTTAGAGCAATAGGATATATATATATATATATATATATATATATATATTTATATATATATATTCAAGATGTGTGGATACACACACCTAGAAGTTACAGTATCATCTTTTAGATGAATTTCTGGATTGATTTTAGTGACTTTTGAACAATCACCTTGCAGCCCTTTAAATAAATGCTCCACCTGTGCTTGACTAATTTGGTTGATTTTCAAACAGAAACAGCTGTCTAAAATCCCCTAATTGCAATCAGTGTAAGCAGAATCTGAAATGTTTTAGTATCCCTCCTCATTCCTTGCTCTCAAACTAGAAAGGAAGGACGGAGCATGACTGATTGTTTTTCACGCTGGTATTCTTAATCAACAGTCTGCTGCTGCACGCGGATACAGTGGTTAAACTCACTTCTATTGCTCTTCCAATTGGGTAAATTAAATATAAGTGTATTTTTGGTAAAATGTGGCGTGTGACTCTGTTGTTATGGAGCTGCATTTGTTTTCCTATTGAAAAAGGTAAGCATTTCTATATTCTTGACCATGTTCAACCAACAGGTAATTCATTCCAACAGGTTACATTGTTGCACATGGTTACTTTTTCAATGATGGTGAATTCAGTAGCCACACAAGTGTGCTTGGTCCACAAACCTGAAACCTGTTTCATTCTGGACCATCTTTAAACACAAATCAAGACTCTGTTAGTCCAAGGGATGAAATGCAAGCTTTGAGGGACCAAAGCTTTGATTCCCTTCAGAGAGAACCAGTCCATGAAAACAATGACAATGCTAGCTACGTTACTAGCCTCAGTGAAGAGATGGTACAAAGCAAACAAGACTCAGAAAATGACGTCCCCTCCGCTCCCCCAGTGCAGAAATATGAGCGTGATGGTTCTGACTCTCACCCCTTTGGCTTTTTTTCTTGAAAATGCACACACAAGAGAATATTGTGGAGGGCACCAGTTTCCAAACAATTAAAGATTTCAAGTGGTTTATAAAAACAATGAAGAACTTCTTCTTAATGCCAGGAAGTGACTTTGGTAGACATTTTCAGACCGCACGGGAAACTATGGCAAACAAGATGGCTTCTAATGCTGAAAATGTAAAGGGAGCGCCAGACACAGGCTCTAGGTCTAATTTGGCAAAAGAAGGAACTGCAGATGATGGCGCCAGTGAATCTATGAATACAGCATTTGAACTAAGTAAACAGGGTGCCAACTACCAACTGCCAAGTGAAAACCTCCCTGATCCTGTCGACTCCACTGCAAGACTCATTCCTACCAATGTTTATGACAACCAAGACTCAGGCTCTTCTCTCTACCCACGCCATCCTTAAGTAGCCACAGAGCATATTTCAAGTGATTACGGAAGTTATGACCGGGGTGGCATTTCTGGGGAAAACACTAATTCTTTCAAAAGTGCTCCTCATGAGCAAAATGAAAATGTTCCATTAAGGGCACCCAGATAGCTCAGTTGGTAGAGCGGGTGCCCATGTATAGAGGTTTACTCCTCGACGCAGCCGGCCCGGGTTCGAATCAGGCCTGCGGCCCTTTGCTGCATGTCACTCCCCCTCTCTCTCCCCCTTCATATCTTCATCTGTCCTGTCATTAAAGGCCTAAAATGCCCCAAAAAAAAATGTTTAAAAAAAAAAATGTTCCATTAACATACAAGCTCCCTGGACAAATACCCTCCGGCTCATTCCTTGGAGAGGATTTGTCTTTCAGTGGCCATGTGACTTCACCCCCTGTCAACTCTCTAAACAGCCCATCTCAAGATTTCAGCGATTATTTAAGTAAGAAATTCAATGTAACGCTTCAAATCTTTGAAGAAAAACAACCAAACTATAAATCTAACAAAGTGACTCCAGCCGATGTCCTGTCTGCACCAATGCCCCCATCTTTGAATTCCTACAGCAACAGTTTATATGTTGGTGCACCAAGAGATAAACTCTTCTTCCAAGATTATCTACAAAACACAGGAAAAGACCAGCCCAGTCATTTCAGGCATATCAAGCCACTGTTAACAATGAATCAATAGATATAAGCTACACTCCAAACGCTCACCTACCTGCATCTACTGGTTCTGTTTCTTCAAGCTCTGATTGCTCTTCACCACGGAGTAGTAGTAGTCATGAGGGAGTTCAAACAAGCAGCCCACATGATGCTCAGAATCAGGCTTTCAACAGTTTTCTGTGAAACCTTCCAGCTCTCTCCATGGCTCGAGCAGACATGATAGCAATCTTGGGGACCAGACAGTCAGTATTAGACGTCCTTACACCCTCACGACCAAGGCAAAAGTTGAGGAGAAATCAGACCTCTCCAAGCTGAGTCTAGTCTCTCAGGGACCAAAACAAGTAGCTGACGATACCCTGATTTCTATTTCTAGTGGCTTGAATTTAAGCCATAGTGAGATCTCATCCCAGGTTGGTGTAGTTGAAACGAATTTCAACTCTCTAATTAAGTTGACTCCAACCTCAGAAACGGAGAGAGCCTTTTCAGGATCCGTTGGCAATCAAATCATGTCCAGGAACTTTAGAATCAAGAATATAATCTCTGATATATGTTGTGCCAGAAACCCCCTGGGCTCATTTACTACCTTGCTTGGACGAGGAATTTCTCTAAATGGTGGCCATGAAAGTGCAACAAGAGCTGGCCTTCTATAGACCCTCATACAACCAATCCAAGCATGGAAGCATCCAGCAAATATAAATAGAGAGCCTGGCAACATGGCCTACTGGCCTCTTAAACCGCTAGCTGCATCAAAAGGTTCTGCTTCTACATTAAGTGGTGTATTTTGGCGGAATGGTGATAACACAAAAAAACTTCCTCCTCAAACTGGCTCTAACATGTCACCACCATCTATAAAAACTTATGTTAACAAGTCCAGAAACCGCTATGTATTGGGCAAAGTATCTCTATCAAAGATCCGTTATGCACCATTATTAGCTGGACTACAAGAACACTGTATCCCACAGTGTAAAAGGATTTGAAAACTGAAGTCAGATAAAATAAGTATTTTTGCTTGTGAATATAACTTGTGCTTATGATTAATTCAATTTTATTTATAGTATCAATTCATAACAAGAGTTATCTCAAGACACTTCACAGATCTAGACCACACTCCAGAATTTACAAGGACACAACAGTTCTAGTAGTTTCCTCCAGAGCAAGCAACAGTGCAACAGTGGCAAGGAAAAACTCCCCTTTGGGAAGAAACCTCGAACAGACTTAGGCTCTTGGTAGGTGGTGTCTGACCACCGGTTGGGGTTAGAATGAAGAGTGGCAATAACAGTCCCAAAGAAATAGTAGTTTTTGGCATAGCAGGGCACTGTGCGGCATTACAAGGAACAGCAGGACGTAGCTGGGCACCACAGATTGTGGCAGGATGTAACATGGCATTGCAGAACGGAACGTGTAGCGGAAACATGACAACAGCTGCAACCATGATTTTGGAGCCTCCCTGATCCGAGGAAACATGCTATTCAAATATTTAAAAAATGTCACATCTCAAACTGTCTCAAGCAGTTCTTCATTTGTCATTGGGATCCTTACTAAAATTATATTCATAGAAAAGACAGCAGTGGCCAGATGTTTTGGTTAGAGAAACATTCATATTTCAAAAATCTATAGCACTATCTGCATCTAAAAATTGCCATTGTTTTCTTTGTCATTTTATGTGTGGGTGAAATCGCTGACAGCATGTACTATATAAATAAGTGTTCATATTGTCAATACCTAATGCTCATACAACTTAAGTAAAAAAAAAAAATGTTTTCTTTAATGTGTAGCCATCTATAACTGGGAGGAAATTCAAGTTACTTTTTGCAGTTCTATACACATCCGCGCTGACTAGTAAAAAAAAGGCTGAAGTGGAAGATCTTTATTTTTAGTCAGAAATGACAAGTATAGTCAATGCCAGTATTTGAGCAGTGAAACTTATACATAGCAATTTGATATTTCTCACAACTCAATGTAGAGTAATAGTTAGAAAAATGGTCTTTTAACAATCATGTTTAGATCAAACTTCACCTGATGCTTGTAGGTTGCACTTCAAGCCATGAAACATGTAGTTTTTGCATAATGGCCCTTTCCTTCATTTTCCCTCAATAAATCCTAGCTCAATTATGTGTTGGTCTTGACTGCAATGAACTGAAGGCCTACCTGAAGCAAGAGCTTGTTAAATGTTTCCTGTAACAGCAGAAGGCCTTCTCAAAAAGACAAAAGGTCAACTAGAGAGAAATACAGAACAATTATTACAAACATTAAAATCTATTTAATTTGAGACTGAATCATTTATCTGAGAAATCTGGGACTCAACCTAACATTTAATGTTATGTTTATTCCACTAACAATACTGTACCATGGAGTCATCTGGGTCAATATAAACAGTGTCCACAGTCAGAGAAGTTGATGCAGTATGCTGTTCTGTATCCGCAACAAACTTGTGCCTCAAAAAAAGAATAAATTAAACATCAAAACAGTGATTTTGTCTTTGGTTTACCTCACACACAGATTTTTTTTTCAAAAATCAGCTACTTCAACTGTTAAAAATGGTAATGGAGCATTAGGTGTAGAAAATGTATTTACATCCACCGTTTAATTTTACTATTGCCAATATATCTAATTTAAAGGGCACTTAAGATGTGTTAATGTGAGCAAATTGACAATTGTGGGCAAGGTAACTAAAAAGAGAACATTATACAATTGGAAACAATGTGATAGAAATGACAATGTCTGTTTAGTTTGTTTGATTCAAGCTTTTCCTCTCAGTGAAGTTTGGGTCTGAGAGGAAAATAAGACCTGTCTTTGACATGGACTTTTAATTCTTACTGTTCACTCCTCCACATTTAGCTAGTAGTTCAGTGACTTTTACGCTAAGCAGTGAAAGAAAAATAGAGCAAGTGAGCCCCCAAGTGTCGGTTTCAAGGAAAGTCAAACGTTACCTACCAGTCAACATCCTGAAGATTATCATGTCCCTGGAAAGCCATGAGAGTGTTTTTCAGAAACTGTATCGGGTCATTGGGACATGACAGACATGAAGCTGTCAAAAGGGCCTATTGAAAAAAAAAAAAAATTCAAGTAGTTAACATTAGCTAGCTACATGCAACATTTCTACAAAATGTCACCTACGTTACCTTATATATTTGTGGCAGGCATTGTTTCACTTCGCACTCTTTCAGAGTTGGCGTTGCGTTTGCTACAGCCATTTGTCTTTGACACATTTGCAAAGTAAAATAGTTATTTAAGAATCGACTATCTGACTGATAGCTAGATAGCTATCTTAGTTCAATATTAGCGTTTGTCAGATTTTTCCTGGTACTCCCATAGACAGTTAAAGAGGTTAAAGGGTACTCCATCTCGATTTTTTTGTTCAACGTTGCCAGGTAACGGTAACGAAGCAAGTGAAGCGCTGGGTTAGTGTTGGACAACTTATGCGCTGCAACAAGAGTCAAATGCACCATAGCATAGCAAGATAAGGTACAAACCCGACAGTCCAAATGTATATTGAAATGTTTATAAATTTCAATGTTTATAGGGTGTGTATGTATGTATATATATGTATGTATGTGTATATATGTATGTATGTGTATAT